>NW_027618996.1:0-55677 GCF_964187855.1 Myxine glutinosa
CGAAAAGTGGTTTTTCAACACTAACACAAGTGCGAAAAGTGGTTTTTCCACACTAATACAAGTGCAAAAGTGTTTCCTGCATCAACACAAGTGCGAAAAGTGGTTTTTCAACACTAACCACAAGTGCAAAAAGTGTTTTTTCAACACTATCACAAGTGCAAAAAGTGTTTTTTCCACACTAATACAAGTGCAAAAGTGGTTGCCTGCACCAACACAGGTGCGAAAGTGGTTTTTCAACACTAACACAAGTGCGAAAGTGGTTTTTCAACACTAACACAAGTGCGAAAAGTCGGTTTTCCACACTAATACAAGTGCAAAAGTGGTTTCCTGCACCAACACAAGTGTGAAAAGTGGTTTTTCCAACACTAACACAAGTGCAAAAAGTGTTTTTTCAACACTATCACAAGTGCAAAAAGTGTTTTTTCCACACTAATACAAGTGCACAAGTGGTTTCCTGCACCAACACAAGTGCGAAAAGTGGTTTTTCAACAATAACACAAGTGTGAAAAGTGGTTTTTCAACACTAACACAAGTGCGAAAAGTGGTTTTTCAACACTAACACAAGTGCAAAAAGTGTTTTTTCAACACTATCACAAGTGCAAAAAGTGTTTTTTCCACACTAATACAAGTGCAAAAGTGGTTTCCTGCACCAACACAAGTGCGAAAAGTGGTTTTTCAACATTAACACAAGTGCGAAATGTGGTTTTTCAACACTAACACAAGTGCGAAAAGTGGTTTTTCCACACTAATACAAGTGCAAAAGTGCTTTCCTGCACCAACACAAGTGCGAAAAGTGGTTTTTCAACACTAACACAAGTGCAAAAAGTGTTTTTTCAACACTATCACAAGTGCAAAAGTGTTTTTTCCACACTAATACAAGTGCAAAAGTGGTTTCCTGCACCAAAACAAGTGTGAAAAGTGGTTTTTCAACACGAACACAAGTGCGAAAAGTGGTTTTTCAACACTAACACAAGTGCGAAAAGTGGTTTTTCAACACTAACACAAGTGCGAAAAGTGGTTTTTCAACACTAACACAAGTGCAAAAAGTGGTTTTTCCACACTAATACAAGTGCAAAAGTGGTTTCCTGCACCAACACAAGTGCAAAAAGTGTTTTTTCAACACTATCACAAGTGCAAAAAGTGTTTTTTCCACACTAATACAAGTGCAAAAGTGGTTGCCTGCACCAACACAAGTGTGAAAAGTGGTTTTTCAACACTAACACAAGTGCGAAAAGTGGTTTTTCAACACTAACACAAGTGCGAAAAGTGGTTTTTCAACACTAACACAAGTGCAAAAAGTGTTTTTTCAACACTAACACAAGTGCGAAAAGTGGTTTTTCCACACTAATACAAGTGCAAAAGTGGTTTCCTGCACCAACACAAGTGCGAAAAGTGGTTTTTCAACACTAACACAAGTGCGAAAAGTGGTTTTTCAACACTAACACAAGTGCGAAAAGTGGTTTTTCAACACTAACACAAGTGCGAAAAGTGGTTTTTCAACACTAACACAAGTGCGAAAAGTGGTTTTTCAACACTAACACAAGTGCGAAAAGTGGTTTTTCAACACTAACACAAGTGCGAAAAGTGGTTTTTCAACACTAACACAAGTGCGAAAAGTGGTTTTTCAACACTAACACAATGCAAAAAGTGGTTTTTCCACACTAATACAAGTGCAAAAGTGGTTTCCTGCACCAACACAAGTGCGAAAAGTGGTTTTTCAACACTAACACAAGTGCGAAAAGTGGTTTTTCAACACTATCACAAGTGCAAAAAGTGTTTTTTCCACACTAATACAAGTGCAAAAGTGGTTACCTGCACCAACACAAGTGGGAAAAGTGGATTTTCAACACTAACACAAGTGCGAAAAGTGGGTTTTCCACACTAATACAAGTGCAAAAGTGGTTTCCTGCACCAACACAAGTGCGAAAAGTGGTTTTTCAACACTAGCACAAGTGCAAAAAGTGTTTTTTCCACACTAATACAAGTGCAAAAGTGGTTTCCTGCACCAACACAAGTGCGAAAAGTGGTTTTTCAACACTAACACAAGTGCAAAAAGTGTTTTTTCAACACTATCACAAGTGCAAAAAGTGTTTTTTCCACACTAATACAAGTGCAAAAGTGGTTTCCTGCACCAACCCAAGTGCGAAAAGTGGTTTTTCAACACGAACACAAGTGTGAAAAGTGGTTTTTCAACACTAACACAAGTGCGAAAAGTGTTTTTTCAACACTAACACAAGTGCGAAAAGTGGTTTTTCCACACTAATACAAGTGCAAAAGTGGTTTCCTGTACCAACACAAGTGCGAAAAGTGTTTTTTCAACACTAACACAAGTGCAAAAAGTGTTTTTTCAACACTATCACAAGTGCAAAAAGTGTTTTTTCCACACTAACACAAGTGCAAAAAGTGTTTTTTCAACACTATCACAAGTGCAAAAAGTGTTTTTTCAACACTATCACAAGTGCAAAAGTGGTTTCCTGCACCAACACAAGTGCGAAAAGTGGTTTTTCAACACTAACACAAGTGCGAAAAGTGGTTTTTCAACACTAACACAAGTGGGAAAAGTGGTTTTTCAACACTAACACAAGTGCGAAAAGTGGTTTTTCAACACTAACACAAGTGCGAAAAGTGTTTTTTCAACACTAACACAAGTGCGAAAAGTGGTTTTTTCCACACTAATACAAGTGCAAAAGTGGTTTTCTGCACCAACACAAGTGTGAAAAGTGGTTTTTCAACACTAACACAAGTGCGAAAAGTGGTTTTTCACACTAACACAAGTGCGAAAAGTGGTTTTTCAACACTAACACAAGTGCGAAAAGTGGTTTTTCAACACTAACACAAGTGCGAAAAGTGGTTTTTCAACACTAACACAAGTGCGAAAAGTGGTTTTTCAACACTAAGACAAGTGCGAAAAGTGGTTTTTCAACACTAACACAAGTGCAAAAAGTGGTTTTTCCACACTAACACAAGTGCAAAAAGTGGTTTTTCCACACTAATACAAGTGCAAAAGTGGTTTCCTGCACCAACACAAGTGCAAAAAGTGTTTTTTCAACACTATCACAAGTGCAAAAAGTGTTTTTTCCACACTAAAACAAGTGCAAAAGTGGTTTTTCAACACTAACACAAGTGCGAAAAGTGGTTTTTCCACACTAACACAAGTGCAAAAAGTGGTTTTTCCACACTAATACAAGTGCAAAAGTGGTTTCCTGCACCAACACAAGTGCAAAAAGTGTTTTTTCAACACTATCACAAGTGCAAAAAGTGTTTTTTCCACACTAATACAAGTGCAAAAGTGGTTTTTCAACACTAACACAAGTGCGAAAAGTGGTTTTTCAACACTAACACAAGTGCGAAAAGTGGTTTTTCAACACTAACACAAGTGCGAAAAGTGGTTTTTCAACACTAACACAAGTGCAAAAAGTGGTTTTTCCACACTAATACAAGTGCAAAAGTGGTTTCCTGCACCAACACAAGTGCAAAAAGTGTTTTTTCAACACTATCACAAGTGCAAAAAGTGTTTTTTCCACACTAATACAAGTGCAAAAGTGGTTGCCTGCACCAACACAAGTGTGAAAAGTGGTTTTTCAACACTAACACAAGTGCGAAAAGTGGTTTTTCAACACTAACACAAGTGCGAAAAGTGGTTTTTCAACACTAACACAAGTGCAAAAAGTGTTTTTTCAACACTAACACAAGTGCGAAAAGTGGTTTTTCCACACTAATACAAGTGCAAAAGTGGTTTCCTGCACCAACACAAGTGCGAAAAGTGGTTTTTCAACACTAACACAAGTGCGAAAAGTGGTTTTTCAACACTAACACAAGTGCGAAAAGTGGTTTTTCAACACTAACACAAGTGCGAAAAGTGGTTTTTCAACACTAACACAAGTGCGAAAAGTGGTTTTTCAACACTAACACAAGTGCGAAAAGTGGTTTTTCAACACTAACACAAGTGCGAAAAGTGGTTTTTCAACACTAACACAAGTGCGAAAAGTGGTTTTTCAACACTAACACAAGTGCAAAAAGTGGTTTTTCCACACTAATACAAGTGCAAAAGTGGTTTCCTGCACCAACACAAGTGCGAAAAGTGGTTTTTCAACACTAACACAAGTGCGAAAAGTGGTTTTTCAACACTATCACAAGTGCAAAAAGTGTTTTTTCCACACTAATACAAGTGCAAAAGTGGTTACCTGCACCAACACAAGTGGGAAAAGTGGATTTTCAACACTAACACAAGTGCGAAAAGTGGGTTTTCCACACTAATACAAGTGCAAAAGTGGTTTCCTGCACCAACACAAGTGCGAAAAGTGGTTTTTCAACACTAACACAAGTGCAAAAAGTGTTTTTTCCACACTAATACAAGTGCAAAAGTGGTTTCCTGCACCAACACAAGTGCGAAAAGTGGTTTTTCAACACTAACACAAGTGCAAAAAGTGTTTTTCAACACTATCACAAGTGCAAAAAGTGTTTTTTCCACACTAATACAAGTGCAAAAGTGGTTTCCTGCACCAACCCAAGTGCGAAAAGTGGTTTTTCAACACGAACACAAGTGTGAAAAGTGGTTTTTCAACACTAACACAAGTGCGAAAAGTGTTTTTTCAACACTAACACAAGTGCGAAAAGTGGTTTTTCCACACTAATACAAGTGCAAAAGTGGTTTGCTGTACCAACACAAGTGCGAAAAGTGGTTTTTCAACACTAACACAAGTGCGAAAAGTGGTTTTTCAACACTATCACAAGTGCAAAAAGTGTTTTTTCCACACTAATACAAGTGCAAAAGTGGTTTCCTGCACCAACACAAGTGGGAAAAGTGGATTTTCAACACTAACACAAGTGCGAAAAGTGGGTTTTCAACACTAACACAAGTACGAAAAGTGGTTTCCTTCACCAACACCAGTGCGAAAAGTGGTTTTTCAACACTAACACAGTTGCGAAAAGTGGTTTTTCCACACGAATATAAGTGCAAAAGTGGTTTCCTGCACCAACACAAGTGCGAAAAGTGGTTTTTCAACACTAACACAAGTGCGAAAAGTGGTTTTTCAACACTAACACAAGTGCGAAAAGTGGTTTTTCCACACTAATACAAGTGCAAAAGTGGTTTCCTGCATCAACACAAGTGCGAAAAGTGGTTTTTCAACACTAACACAAGTGCAAAAAGTGTTTTTTCAACACTATCACAAGTGCAAAAAGTGTTTTTTCCACACTAATACAAGTGCAAAAGTGGTTGCCTGCACCAACACAGGTGCGAAAAGTGGTTTTTCAACACTAACACAAGTGCGAAAAGTGGTTTTTCAACACTAACACAAGTGCGAAAAGTGGTTTTCCACACTAATACAAGTGCAAAAGTGGTTTCCTGCACCAACACAAGTGTGAAAAGTGGTTTTTCAACACTAACACAAGTGCAAAAAGTGTTTTTTCAACACTATCACAAGTGCAAAAAGTGTTTTTTCCACACTAATACAAGTGCACAAGTGGTTTCCTGCACCAACACAAGTGCGAAAAGTGGTTTTTCAACAATAACACAAGTGTGAAAAGTGGTTTTTCAACACTAACACAAGTGCGAAAAGTGGTTTTTCAACACTAACACAAGTGCAAAAAGTGTTTTTTCAACACTATCACAAGTGCAAAAAGTGTTTTTTCCACACTAATACAAGTGCAAAAGTGGTTTCCTGCACCAACACAAGTGCGAAAAGTGGTTTTTCAACATTAACACAAGTGCGAAATGTGGTTTTTCAACACTAACACAAGTGCGAAAAGTGGTTTTTCCACACTAATACAAGTGCAAAAGTGCTTTCCTGCACCAACACAAGTGCGAAAAGTGGTTTTTCAACACTAACACAAGTGCAAAAAGTGTTTTTTCAACACTATCACAAGTGCAAAAAGTGTTTTTTCCACACTAATACAAGTGCAAAAGTGGTTTCCTGCACCAAAACAAGTGCGAAAAGTGGTTTTTCAACACGAACACAAGTGCGAAAAGTGTTTTTTCAACACTAACACAAGTGCGAAAAGTGGTTTTTCAACACTAACACAAGTGCGAAAAGTGGTTTTTCAACACTAACACAAGTGCAAAAAGTGGTTTTTCCACACTAATACAAGTGCAAAAGTGGTTTCCTGCACCAACACAAGTGCAAAAAGTGTTTTTTCAACACTATCACAAGTGCAAAAAGTGTTTTTTCCACACTAATACAAGTGCAAAAGTGGTTGCCTGCACCAACACAAGTGTGAAAAGTGGTTTTTCAACACTAACACAAGTGCGAAAAGTGGTTTTTCAACACTAACACAAGTGCGAAAAGTGGTTTTTCAACACTAACACAAGTGCAAAAAGTGTTTTTTCAACACTAACACAAGTGCAAAAAGTGGTTTTTCCACACTAATACAAGTGCAAAAGTGGTTTCCTGCACCAACACAAGTGCGAAAAGTGGTTTTTCAACACTAACACAAGTGCGAAAAGTGGTTTTTCAACACTAACACAAGTGCGAAAAGTGGTTTTTCAACACTAACACAAGTGCGAAAAGTGGTTTTTCAACACTAACACAAGTGCGAAAAGTGGTTTTTCAACACTAACACAAGTGCGAAAAGTGGTTTTTCAACACTAACACAAGTGCGAAAAGTGGTTTTTCAACACTAACACAAGTGCGAAAAGTGGTTTTTCAACACTAACACAATGCAAAAAGTGGTTTTTCCACACTAATACAAGTGCAAAAGTGGTTTCCTGCACCAACACAAGTGCGAAAAGTGGTTTTTCAACACTAACACAAGTGCGAAAAGTGGTTTTTCAACACTATCACAAGTGCAAAAAGTGTTTTTTCCACACTAATACAAGTGCAAAAGTGGTTACCTGCACCAACACAAGTGGGAAAAGTGGATTTTCAACACTAACACAAGTGCGAAAAGTGGGTTTTCCACACTAATACAAGTGCAAAAGTGGTTTCCTGCACCAACACAAGTGCGAAAAGTGGTTTTTCAACACTAGCACAAGTGCAAAAAGTGTTTTTTCCACACTAATACAAGTGCAAAAGTGGTTTCCTGCACCAACACAAGTGCGAAAAGTGGTTTTTCAACACTAACACAAGTGCAAAAAGTGTTTTTTCAACACTATCACAAGTGCAAAAAGTGTTTTTTCCACACTAATACAAGTGCAAAAGTGGTTTCCTGCACCAACCCAAGTGCGAAAAGTGGTTTTTCAACACGAACACAAGTGTGAAAAGTGGTTTTTCAACACTAACACAAGTGCGAAAAGTGTTTTTTCAACACTAACACAAGTGCGAAAAGTGGTTTTTCCACACTAATACAAGTGCAAAAGTGGTTTCCTGTACCAACACAAGTGCGAAAAGTGTTTTTTCAACACTAACACAAGTGCAAAAAGTGTTTTTTCAACACTATCACAAGTGCAAAAAGTGTTTTTTCCACACTAACACAAGTGCAAAAAGTGTTTTTTCAACACTATCACAAGTGCAAAAAGTGTTTTTTCAACACTATCACAAGTGCAAAAGTGGTTTCCTGCACCAACACAAGTGCGAAAAGTGGTTTTTCAACACTAACACAAGTGCGAAAAGTGGTTTTTCAACACTAACACAAGTGGGAAAAGTGGTTTTTCAACACTAACACAAGTGCGAAAAGTGGTTTTTCAACACTAACACAAGTGCGAAAAGTGTTTTTTCAACACTAACACAAGTGCGAAAAGTGGTTTTTTCCACACTAATACAAGTGCAAAAGTGGTTTTCTGCACCAACACAAGTGTGAAAAGTGGTTTTTCAACACTAACACAAGTGCGAAAAGTGGTTTTTCACACTAACACAAGTGCGAAAAGTGGTTTTTCAACACTAACACAAGTGCGAAAAGTGGTTTTTCAACACTAACACAAGTGCGAAAAGTGGTTTTTCAACACTAACACAAGTGCGAAAAGTGGTTTTTCAACACTAAGACAAGTGCGAAAAGTGGTTTTTCAACACTAACACAAGTGCAAAAAGTGGTTTTTCCACACTAACACAAGTGCAAAAAGTGGTTTTTCCACACTAATACAAGTGCAAAAGTGGTTTCCTGCACCAACACAAGTGCAAAAAGTGTTTTTTCAACACTATCACAAGTGCAAAAAGTGTTTTTTCCACACTAAAACAAGTGCAAAAGTGGTTTTTCAACACTAACACAAGTGCGAAAAGTGGTTTTTCCACACTAACACAAGTGCAAAAAGTGGTTTTTCCACACTAATACAAGTGCAAAAGTGGTTTCCTGCACCAACACAAGTGCAAAAAGTGTTTTTTCAACACTATCACAAGTGCAAAAAGTGTTTTTTCCACACTAATACAAGTGCAAAAGTGGTTTTTCAACACTAACACAAGTGCGAAAAGTGGTTTTTCAACACTAACACAAGTGCGAAAAGTGGTTTTTCAACACTAACACAAGTGCGAAAAGTGGTTTTTCAACACTAACACAAGTGCAAAAAGTGGTTTTTCCACACTAATACAAGTGCAAAAGTGGTTTCCTGCACCAACACAAGTGCAAAAAGTGTTTTTTCAACACTATCACAAGTGCAAAAAGTGTTTTTTCCACACTAATACAAGTGCAAAAGTGGTTGCCTGCACCAACACAAGTGTGAAAAGTGGTTTTTCAACACTAACACAAGTGCGAAAAGTGGTTTTTCAACACTAACACAAGTGCGAAAAGTGGTTTTTCAACACTAACACAAGTGCAAAAAGTGTTTTTTCAACACTAACACAAGTGCGAAAAGTGGTTTTTCCACACTAATACAAGTGCAAAAGTGGTTTCCTGCACCAACACAAGTGCGAAAAGTGGTTTTTCAACACTAACACAAGTGCGAAAAGTGGTTTTTCAACACTAACACAAGTGCGAAAAGTGGTTTTTCAACACTAACACAAGTGCGAAAAGTGGTTTTTCAACACTAACACAAGTGCGAAAAGTGGTTTTTCAACACTAACACAAGTGCGAAAAGTGGTTTTTCAACACTAACACAAGTGCGAAAAGTGGTTTTTCAACACTAACACAAGTGCGAAAAGTGGTTTTTCAACACTAACACAAGTGCAAAAAGTGGTTTTTCCACACTAATACAAGTGCAAAAGTGGTTTCCTGCACCAACACAAGTGCGAAAAGTGGTTTTTCAACACTAACACAAGTGCGAAAAGTGGTTTTTCAACACTATCACAAGTGCAAAAAGTGTTTTTTCCACACTAATACAAGTGCAAAAGTGGTTACCTGCACCAACACAAGTGGGAAAAGTGGATTTTCAACACTAACACAAGTGCGAAAAGTGGGTTTTCCACACTAATACAAGTGCAAAAGTGGTTTCCTGCACCAACACAAGTGCGAAAAGTGGTTTTTCAACACTAACACAAGTGCAAAAAGTGTTTTTTCCACACTAATACAAGTGCAAAAGTGGTTTCCTGCACCAACACAAGTGCGAAAAGTGGTTTTTCAACACTAACACAAGTGCAAAAAGTGTTTTTCAACACTATCACAAGTGCAAAAAGTGTTTTTTCCACACTAATACAAGTGCAAAAGTGGTTTCCTGCACCAACCCAAGTGCGAAAAGAGGTTTTTCAACACGAACACAAGTGTGAAAAGTGGTTTTTCAACACTAACACAAGTGCGAAAAGTGTTTTTTCAACACTAACACAAGTGCAAAAAGTGGTTTTTCCACACTAATACAAGTGCAAAAGTGGTTTGCTGTACCAACACAAGTGCGAAAAGTGTTTTTTCAACACTAACACAAGTGCAAAAAGTGTTTTTTCAACACTATCACAAGTGCAAAAAGTGTTTTTTCCACACTAACACAAGTGCAAAAAGTGTTTTTTCAACACTATCACAAGTGCAAAAAGTGTTTTTTCAACACTATCACAAGTGCAAAAGTGGTTTCCTGCACCAACACAAGTGCGAAAAGTGGTTTTTCAACACTAACACAAGTGCGAAAAGTGGTTTTTCAACACTAACACAAGTGGGAAAAGTGGTTTTTCAACACTAACACAAGTGCGAAAAGTGGTTTTTCAACACTAACACAAGTGCGAAAAGTGTTTTTTCAACACTAACACAAGTGCGAAAAGTGGTTTTTTCCACACTAATACAAGTGCAAAAGTGGTTTTCTGCACCAACACAAGTGTGAAAAGTGGTTTTTCAACACTAACACAAGTGCGAAAAGTGGTTTTTCACACTAACACAAGTGCGAAAAGTGGTTTTTCAACACTAACACAAGTGCGAAAAGTGGTTTTTCAACACTAACACAAGTGCGAAAAGTGGTTTTTCAACACTAACACAAGTGCGAAAAGTGGTTTTTCAACACTAAGACAAGTGCGAAAAGTGGTTTTTCAACACTAACACAAGTGCAAAAAGTGGTTTTTCCACACTAATACAAGTGCAAAAGTGGTTTCCTGGACCAACACAAGTGCGAAAAGTGGTTTTTCAACACTAACACAAGTGCGAAAAGTGGTTTTTCAACACTATCACAAGTGCAAAAAGTGTTTTTTCCACACTAATACAAGTGCAAAAGTGGTTTCCTGCACCAACACAAGTGGGAAAAGTGGATTTTCAACACTAACACAAGTGCGAAAAGTGGGTTTTCAACACTAACACAAGTACGAAAAGTGGTTTCCTTCACCAACACCAGTGCGAAAAGTGGTTTTTCAACACTAACACAGTTGCGAAAAGTGGTTTTTCCACACTAATATAAGTGCAAAAGTGGTTTCCTGCACCAACACAAGTGCGAAAAGTGGTTTTTCAACACTAACACAAGTGCAAAAAGTGTTTTTTCAACACTATCACAAGTGCAAAAAGTGTTTTTTCCACACTAATACAAGTGCAAAAGTGGTTGCCTGCACCAACACAGGTGCGAAAAGTGGTTTTTCAACACTAACACAAGTGCGAAAAGTGGTTTTTCAACACTAACACAAGTGCGAAAAGTGGTTTTCCACACTAATACAAGTGCAAAAGTGGTTTCCTGCACCAACACAAGTGTGAAAAGTGGTTTTTCAACACTAACACAAGTGCAAAAAGTGTTTTTTCAACACTATCACAAGTGCAAAAAGTGTTTTTTCCACACTAATACAAGTGCACAAGTGGTTTCCTGCACCAACACAAGTGCGAAAAGTGGTTTTTCAACAATAACACAAGTGTGAAAAGTGGTTTTTCAACACTAACACAAGTGCGAAAAGTGGTTTTTCAACACTAACACAAGTGCAAAAAGTGTTTTTTCAACACTATCACAAGTGCAAAAAGTGTTTTTTCCACACTAATACAAGTGCAAAAGTGGTTTCCTGCACCAACACAAGTGCGAAAAGTGGTTTTTCAACATTAACACAAGTGCGAAATGTGGTTTTTCAACACTAACACAAGTGCGAAAAGTGGTTTTTCCACACTAATACAAGTGCAAAAGTGCTTTCCTGCACCAACACAAGTGCGAAAAGTGGTTTTTCAACACTAACACAAGTGCAAAAAGTGTTTTTTCAACACTATCACAAGTGCAAAAAGTGTTTTTTCCACACTAATACAAGTGCAAAAGTGGTTTCCTGCACCAACACAAGTGCGAAAAGTGGTTTTTCAACACGAACACAAGTGCGAAAAGTGGTTTTTCAACACTAACACAAGTGCGAAAAGTAGTTTTTCAACACTAACACAAGTGCGAAAAGTGGTTTTTCAACACTAACACAAGTGCAAAAAGTGGTTTTTCCACACTAATACAAGTGCAAAAGTGGTTTCCTGCACCAACACAAGTGCTAAAAGTGTTTTTTCAACACTATCACAAGTGCAAAAAGTGTTTTTTCCACACTAATACAAGTGCAAAAGTGGTTGCCTGCACCAACACAAGTGTGAAAAGTGGTTTTTCAACACTAACACAAGTGCGAAAAGTGTTTTTTCAACACTAACACAAGTGCAAAAAGTGTTTTTTCAACACTATCACAAGTGCAAAAAGTGTTTTTTCCACACTAACACAAGTGCAAAAAGTGTTTTTTCAACACTATCACAAGTGCAAAAAGTGTTTTTTCAACACTATCACAAGTGCAAAAGTGGTTTCCTGCACCAACACAAGTGCGAAAAGTGGTTTTTCAACACTAACACAAGTGCGAAAAGTGGTTTTTCAACACTAACACAAGTGGGAAAAGTGGTTTTTCAACACTAACACAAGTGCGAAAAGTGGTTTTTCAACACTAACACAAGTGCGAAAAGTGTTTTTTCAACACTAACACAAGTGCGAAAAGTGGTTTTTTCCACACTAATACAAGTGCAAAAGTGGTTTTCTGCACCAACACAAGTGTGAAAAGTGGTTTTTCAACACTAACACAAGTGCGAAAAGTGGTTTTTCACACTAACACAAGTGCGAAAAGTGGTTTTTCAACACTAACACAAGTGCGAAAAGTGGTTTTTCAACACTAACACAAGTGCGAAAAGTGGTTTTTCAACACTAACACAAGTGCGAAAAGTGGTTTTTCAACACTAAGACAAGTGCGAAAAGTGGTTTTTCAACACTAACACAAGTGCAAAAAGTGGTTTTTCCACACTAATACAAGTGCAAAAGTGGTTTCCTGGACCAACACAAGTGCGAAAAGTGGTTTTTCAACACTAACACAAGTGCGAAAAGTGGTTTTTCAACACTATCACAAGTGCAAAAAGTGTTTTTTCCACACTAATACAAGTGCAAAAGTGGTTTCCTGCACCAACACAAGTGGGAAAAGTGGATTTTCAACACTAACACAAGTGCGAAAAGTGGGTTTTCAACACTAACACAAGTACGAAAAGTGGTTTCCTTCACCAACACCAGTGCAAAAAGTGGTTTTTCAACACTAACACAGTTGCGAAAAGTGGTTTTTCCACACTAATATAAGTGCAAAAGTGGTTTCCTGCACCAACACAAGTGCGAAAAGTGGTTTTTCAACACTAACACAAGTGCGAAAAGTGGTTTTTCAACACTAACACAAGTGCGAAAAGTGGTTTTTCCACACTAATACAAGTGCAAAAGTGGTTTCCTGCATCAACACAAGTGCGAAAAGTGGTTTTTCAACACTAACACAAGTGCAAAAAGTGTTTTTTCAACACTATCACAAGTGCAAAAAGTGTTTTTTCCACACTAATACAAGTAAAAGTGGTTGCCTGCACCAACACAGGTGCGAAAGTGGTTTTTCAACACTAACACAAGTGCGAAAAGTGGTTTTTCAACACTAACACAAGTGCGAAAAGTGGTTTTCCACACTAATACAAGTGCAAAAGTGGTTTCCTGCACCAACACAAGTGTGAAAAGTGGTTTTTCAACACTAACACAAGTGCAAAAAGTGTTTTATTTCAACACTATCACAAGTGCAAAAAGTGTTTTTTCCACACTAATACAAGTGCACAAGTGGTTTCCTGCACCAACACAAGTGCGAAAAGTGGTTTTTCAACAATAACACAAGTGTGAAAAGTGGTTTTTCAACACTAACACAAGTGCGAAAAGTGGTTTTTCAACACTAACACAAGTGCAAAAAGTGTTTTTTCAACACTATCACAAGTGCAAAAAGTGTTTTTTCCACAGCTAATACAAGTGCAAAAGTGGTTTCCTGCACCAACACAAGTGCGAAAAGTGGTTTTTCAACATTAACACAAGTGCGAAATGTGGTTTTTCAACACTAACACAAGTGCGAAAAGTGGTTTTTCCACACTAATACAAGTGCAAAAGTGCTTTCCTGCACCAACACAAGTGCGAAAAGTGGTTTTTCAACACTAACACAAGTGCAAAAAGTGTTTTTTCAACACTATCACAAGTGCAAAAAGTGTTTTTTCCACACTAATACAAGTGCAAAAGTGGTTTCCTGCACCAACACAAGTGCGAAAAGTGGTTTTTCAACACGAACACAAGTGCAAAAAGTGGTTTTTCAACACTAACACAAGTGCGAAAAGTGGTTTTTCAACACTAACACAAGTGCGAAAAGTGGTTTTTCAACACTAACACAAGTGCAAAAAGTGGTTTTTCACACTAATACAAGTGCAAAAGTGGTTTCCTGCACCAACACAAGTGCAAAAAGTGTTTTTTCAACACTATCACAAGTGCAAAAAGTGTTTTTTTCCACACTAATACAAGTGCAAAAGTGGTTGCCTGCACCAACACAAGTGTGAAAAGTGGTTTTTCAACACTAACACAAGTGCGAAAAGTGTTTTTTCAACACTAACACAAGTGCAAAAAGTGTTTTTTCAACACTATCACAAGTGCAAAAAGTGTTTTTTCCACACTAACACAAGTGCAAAAAGTGTTTTTTCAACACTATCACAAGTGCAAAAAGTGTTTTTTCAACACTATCACAAGTGCAAAAGTGGTTTCCTGCACCAACACAAGTGCGAAAAGTGGTTTTTCAACACTAACACAAGTGCGAAAAGTGGTTTTTCAACACTAACACAAGTGGGAAAAGTGGTTTTTCAACACTAACACAAGTGCGAAAAGTGGTTTTTCAACACTAACACAAGTGCGAAAAGTGTTTTTTCAACACTAACACAAGTGCGAAAAGTGGTTTTTTCCACACTAATACAAGTGCAAAAGTGGTTTTCTGCACCAACACAAGTGTGAAAAGTGGTTTTTCAACACTAACACAAGTGCGAAAAGTGGTTTTTCACACTAACACAAGTGCGAAAAGTGGTTTTCAACACTAACACAAGTGCGAAAAGTGGTTTTTCAACACTAACACAAGTGCGAAAAGTGGTTTTTCAACACTAACACAAGTGCGAAAAGTGGTTTTTCAACACTAACACAAGTGCGAAAAGTGGTTTTTCAACACTAACACAAGTGCGAAAAGTGGTTTTTCCACACTAATACAAGTGCAAAAGTGGTTTCCTGCATCAACACAAGTGCGAAAAGTGGTTTTTCAACACTAACACAAGTGCAAAAAGTGTTTTTTCAACACTATCACAAGTGCAAAAAGTGTTTTTTCCACACTAATACAAGTGCAAAAGTGGTTGCCTGCACCAACACAGGTGCGAAAAGTGGTTTTTCAACACTAACACAAGTGCGAAAAGTGGTTTTTCAACACTAACACAAGTGCGAAAAGTGGTTTTCCACACTAATACAAGTGCAAAAGTGGTTTCCTGCACCAACACAAGTGTGAAAAGTGGTTTTTCAACACTAACACAAGTGCAAAAAGTGTTTTTTCAACACTATCACAAGTGCAAAAAGTGTTTTTTTCCACACTAATACAAGTGCACAAGTGGTTTCCTGCACCAACACAAGTGCGAAAAGTGGTTTTTCAACAATAACACAAGTGTGAAAAGTGGTTTTTCAACACTAACACAAGTGCGAAAAGTGGTTTTTCAACACTAACACAAGTGCAAAAAGTGTTTTTTCAACACTATCACAAGTGCAAAAAGTGTTTTTTCCACACTAATACAAGTGCAAAAGTGGTTTCCTGCACCAACACAAGTGCGAAAAGTGGTTTTTCAACATTAACACAAGTGCGAAATGTGGTTTTTCAACACTAACACAAGTGCGAAAAGTGGTTTTTCCACACTAATACAAGTGCAAAAGTGCTTTCCTGCACCAACACAAGTGCGAAAAGTGGTTTTTCAACACTAACACAAGTGCAAAAAGTGTTTTTTCAACACTATCACAAGTGCAAAAAGTGTTTTTTCCACACTAATACAAGTGCAAAAGTGGTTTCCTGCACCAACACAAGTGCGAAAAGTGGTTTTTCAACACGAACACAAGTGCGAAAAGTGGTTTTTCAACACTAACACAAGTGCGAAAAGTGGTTTTTCAACACTAACACAAGTGCGAAAAGTGGTTTTTCAACACTAACACAAGTGCAAAAAGTGGTTTTTCCACACTAATACAAGTGCAAAAGTGGTTTCCTGCACCAACACAAGTGCAAAAAGTGTTTTTTCAACACTATCACAAGTGCAAAAAGTGTTTTTTCCACACTAATACAAGTGCAAAAGTGGTTGCCTGCACCAACACAAGTGTGAAAAGTGGTTTTTCAACACTAACACAAGTGCGAAAAGTGTTTTTTCAACACTAACACAAGTGCAAAAAGTGTTTTTTCAACACTATCACAAGTGCAAAAAGTGTTTTTTCCACACTAACACAAGTGCAAAAAGTGTTTTTTCAACACTATCACAAGTGCAAAAAGTGTTTTTTCAACACTATCACAAGTGCAAAAGTGGTTTCCTGCACCAACACAAGTGCGAAAAGTGGTTTTTCAACACTAACACAAGTGCGAAAAGTGGTTTTTCAACACTAACACAAGTGGGAAAAGTGGTTTTTCAACACTAACACAAGTGCGAAAAGTGGTTTTTCAACACTAACACAAGTGCGAAAAGTGTTTTTTCAACACTAACACAAGTGCGAAAAGTGGTTTTTTCCACACTAATACAAGTGCAAAAGTGGTTTTCTGCACCAACACAAGTGTGAAAAGTGGTTTTTCAACACTAACACAAGTGCGAAAAGTGGTTTTTCACACTAACACAAGTGCGAAAAGTGGTTTTTCAACACTAACACAAGTGCGAAAAGTGGTTTTTCAACACTAACACAAGTGCGAAAAGTGGTTTTTCAACACTAACACAAGTGCGAAAAGTGGTTTTTCAACACTAAGACAAGTGCGAAAAGTGGTTTTTCAACACTAACACAAGTGCAAAAAGTGGTTTTTCCACACTAATACAAGTGCAAAAGTGGTTTCCTGGACCAACACAAGTGCGAAAAGTGGTTTTTCAACACTAACACAAGTGCGAAAAGTGGTTTTTCAACACTATCACAAGTGCAAAAAGTGTTTTTTCCACACTAATACAAGTGCAAAAGTGGTTTCCTGCACCAACACAAGTGGGAAAAGTGGATTTTCAACACTAACACAAGTGCGAAAAGTGGGTTTTCAACACTAACACAAGTACGAAAAGTGGTTTCCTTCACCAACACCAGTGCGAAAAGTGGTTTTTCAACACTAACACAGTTGCAAAAAGTGGTTTTTCCACACTAATATAAGTGCAAAAGTGGTTTCCTGCACCAACACAAGTGCGAAAAGTGGTTTTTCAACACTAACACAAGTGCGAAAAGTGGTTTTTCAACACTAACACAAGTGCGAAAAGTGGTTTTTCCACACTAATACAAGTGCAAAAGTGGTTTCCTGCATCAACACAAGTGCGAAAAGTGGTTTTTCAACACTAACACAAGTGCAAAAAGTGTTTTTTCAACACTATCACAAGTGCAAAAAGTGTTTTTTCCACACTAATACAAGTGCAAAAGTGGTTGCCTGCACCAACACAGGTGCGAAAAGTGGTTTTTCAACACTAACACAAGTGCGAAAAGTGGTTTTTCAACACTAACACAAGTGCGAAAAGTGGTTTTCCACACTAATACAAGTGCAAAAGTGGTTTCCTGCACCAACACAAGTGTGAAAAGTGGTTTTTCAACACTAACACAAGTGCAAAAAGTGTTTTTTCAACACTATCACAAGTGCAAAAAGTGTTTTTTCCACACTAATACAAGTGCACAAGTGGTTTCCTGCACCAACACAAGTGCGAAAAGTGGTTTTTCAACAATAACACAAGTGTGAAAAGTGGTTTTTCAACACTAACACAAGTGCGAAAAGTGGTTTTTCAACACTAACACAAGTGCAAAAAGTGTTTTTTCAACACTATCACAAGTGCAAAAAGTGTTTTTTCCACACTAATACAAGTGCAAAAGTGGTTTCCTGCACCAACACAAGTGCGAAAAGTGGTTTTTCAACATTAACACAAGTGCGAAATGTGGTTTTTCAACACTAACACAAGTGCGAAAAGTGGTTTTTCCACACTAATACAAGTGCAAAAGTGCTTTCCTGCACCAACACAAGTGCGAAAAGTGGTTTTTCAACACTAACACAAGTGCAAAAAGTGTTTTTTCAACACTATCACAAGTGCAAAAAGTGTTTTTTCCACACTAATACAAGTGCAAAAGTGGTTTCCTGCACCAACACAAGTGCGAAAAGTGGTTTTTCAACACGAACACAAGTGCGAAAAGTGGTTTTTCAACACTAACACAAGTGCGAAAAGTGGTTTTTCAACACTAACACAAGTGCGAAAAGTGGTTTTTCAACACTAACACAAGTGCAAAAAGTGGTTTTTCCACACTAATACAAGTGCAAAAGTGGTTTCCTGCACCAACACAAGTGCAAAAAGTGTTTTTTCAACACTATCACAAGTGCAAAAAGTGTTTTTTCCACACTAATACAAGTGCAAAAGTGGTTGCCTGCACCAACACAAGTGTGAAAAGTGGTTTTTCAACACTAACACAAGTGCGAAAAGTGGTTTTTCAACACTAACACAAGTGCGAAAAGTGGTTTTTCCAACACTAACACAAGTGCAAAAAGTGTTTTTTCAACACTAACACAAGTGCGAAAAGTGGTTTTTCCACACTAATACAAGTGCAAAAGTGGTTTCCTGCACCAACACAAGTGCGAAAAGTGGTTTTTCAACACTAACACAAGTGCGAAAAGTGGTTTTTCAACACTAACACAAGTGCGAAAAGTGGTTTTTCAACACTAACACAAGTGCGAAAAGTGGTTTTTCAACACTAACACAAGTGCGAAAAGTGGTTTTTCAACACTAACACAAGTGCGAAAAGTGGTTTTTCAACACTAACACAAGTGCGAAAAGTGGTTTTTCAACACTAACACAAGTGCGAAAAGTGGTTTTTCAACACTAACACAAGTGCAAAAAGTGGTTTTTCCACACTAATACAAGTGCAAAAGTGGTTTCCTGCACCAACACAAGTGCGAAAAGTGGTTTTTCAACACTAACACAAGTGCGAAAAGTGGTTTTTCAACACTATCACAAGTGCAAAAAGTGTTTTTTCCACACTAATACAAGTGCAAAAGTGGTTACCTGCACCAACACAAGTGGGAAAAGTGGATTTTCAACACTAACACAAGTGCGAAAAGTGGGTTTTCAACACTAACACAAGTGCGAAAAGTGGTTTCCTTCACCAACACCAGTGCGAAAAGTGGTTTTTCAACACTAACACAGTTGCGAAAAGTGGTTTTGCCACACTAATACAAGTGCAAAAGTGGTTTCCTGCACCAACACAAGTGCGAAAAGTGGTTTTTCAACACTAACACAAGTGCGAAAAGTGGTTTTTCAACACTAACACAAGTGCGAAAAGTGGTTTTTCCACACTAATACAAGTGCAAAAGTGGTTTCCTGCACCAACACAAGTGCGAAAAGTGGTTTTTCAACACTAACACAAGTGCAAAAAGTGTTTTTTCAACACTATCACAAGTGCAAAAAGTGTTTTTTCCACACTAATACAAGTGCAAAAGTGGTTTCCTGCACCAACACAAGTGCGAAAAGTGGTTTTTCAACACTAACACAAGTGCGAAAAGTGGGTTTTCAACACTAACACAAGTGCGAAAAGTGGTTTTTCCACACTAATACAAGTGCAAAAGTGGTTTCCTGCACCAACACAAGTGCGAAAAGTGGTTTTTCAACACTAACACAAGTGCAAAAAGTGTTTTTTCAACACTATCACAAGTGCAAAAAGTGTTTTTTCCACACTAATACATGTGCAAAAGTGGTTTCATGCACCAACACAAGTGCGAAAAGTGGTTTTTCAACACTAACACAAGTGCGAAAAGTGGTTTTTCAACACTAACACAAGTGCGACAAGTGGTTTTGCCACACTAATACAAGTGCAAAAGTGGTTTCCTGCACCAACACAAGTGCGAAAAGTGGTTTTTCAACACTAACACAAGTGCAAAAAGTGTTTTTTCAACACTATCACAAGTGCAAAAAGTGTTTTTTCCACACTAATACAAGTGCAAAAGTGGTTGCCTGCACCAACACAAGTGCGAAAAGTGGTTTTTCAACACTAACACAAGTGCGAAAAGTGGTTTTTCAACACTAACACAAGTGCGAAAAGTGTTTTTTCCACACTAATACAAGTGCAAAAGTGGTTGCCTGCACCAACACAAGTGCGAAAAGTGGTTTTTCAACACTAACACAAGTGCAAAAAGTGTTTTTTCAACACTATCACAAGTGCAAAAAGTGTTTTTTCCACACTAATACAAGTGCAAAAGTGGTTTCCTGCACCAACAAAAGTGGGAAAAGTGGATTTTCAACACTAACACAAGTGCGAAAAGTGGGTTTTCATCACTAACACAAGTGCGAAAAGTGGTTTTTCCACACTAATACAAGTGCAAAAGTGGTTTCCTGCACCAACACAAGTGCAAAAAGTGTTTTTTCAACACTATCACAAGTGCAAAAAGTGTTTTTTCCACACTAATACAAGTGCAAAAGTGGTTGCCTGCACCAACACAAGTGTGAAAAGTGGTTTTTCAACACTAACACAAGTGCAAAAAGTGGTTTTTCAACACTAACACAAGTGCGAAAAGTGGTTTTTCAACACTAACACAAGTGCAAAAAGTGTTTTTTCAACACTAACACAAGTGCGAAAAGTGGTTTTTCCACACTAATACAAGTGCAAAAGTGGTTTCCTGCACCAACACAAGTGCGAAAAGTGGTTTTTCAACACTAACACAAGTGCGAAAAGTGGTTTTTCAACACTAACACAAGTGCGAAAAGTGGTTTTTCAACACTAACACAAGTGCGAAAAGTGGTTTTTCAACACTAACACAAGTGCGAAAAGTGGTTTTTCAACACTAACACAAGTGCGAAAAGTGGTTTTTCAACACTAACACAAGTGCGAAAAGTGGTTTTTCAACACTAACACAAGTGCGAAAAGTGGTTTTTCAACACTAACACAAGTGCAAAAAGTGGTTTTTCCACACTAATACAAGTGCAAAAGTGGTTTCCTGCACCAACACAAGTGCGAAAAGTGGTTTTTCAACACTAACACAAGTGCGAAAAGTGGTTTTTCAACACTATCACAAGTGCAAAAAGTGTTTTTTCCACACTAATACAAGTGCAAAAGTGGTTACCTGCACCAACACAAGTGGGAAAAGTGGATTTTCAACACTAACACAAGTGCGAAAAGTGGGTTTTCAACACTAACACAAGTGCGAAAAGTGGTTTCCTTCACCAACACCAGTGCGAAAAGTGGTTTTTCAACACTAACACAGTTGCGAAAAGTGGTTTTGCCACACTAATACAAGTGCAAAAGTGGTTTCCTGCACCAACACAAGTGCGAAAAGTGGTTTTTCAACACTAACACAAGTGCGAAAAGTGGTTTTTCAACACTAACACAAGTGCGAAAAGTGGTTTTTCCACACTAATGCAAGTGCAAAAGTGGTTTCCTGCACCAACACAAGTGCGAAAAGTGGTTTATCAACACTAACACAAGTGCAAAAAGTGTTTTTTCAACACTATCACAAGTGCAAAAAGTGTTTTTTCCACACTAATACAAGTGCAAAAGTGGTTTCCTGCACCAACACAAGTGCGAAAAGTGGTTTTTCAACACTAACACAAGTGCGAAAAGTGGGTTTTCAACACTAACACAAGTGCGAAAAGTGGTTTTTCCACACTAATACAAGTGCAAAAGTGGTTTCCTGCACCAACACAAGTGCGAAAAGTGGTTTTTCAACACTAACACAAGTGCAAAAAGTGTTTTTTCAACACTATCACAAGTGCAAAAAGTGTTTTTTCCACACTAATACATGTGCAAAAGTGGTTTCATGCACCAACACAAGTGCGAAAAGTGGTTTTTCAACACTAACACAAGTGCGAAAAGTGGTTTTTCAACACTAACACAAGTGCGAAAAGTGGTTTTGCCACACTAATACAAGTGCAAAAGTGGTTTCCTGCACCAACATAAGTGCGAAAAGTGGTTTTTCAACACTAACACAAGTGCAAAAAGTGTTTTTTCAACACTATCACAAGTGCAAAAAGTGTTTTTTCCACACTAATACAAGTGCAAAAGTGGTTGCCTGCACCAACACAAGTGCGAAAAGTGGTTTTTCAACACTAACACAAGTGCGAAAAGTGGTTTTTCAACACTAACACAAGTGCGAAAAGTGTTTTTTCCACACTAATACAAGTGCAAAAGTGGTTGCCTGCACCAACACAAGTGCGAAAAGTGGTTTTTCAACACTAACACAAGTGCAAAAAGTGTTTTTTCAACACTATCACAAGTGCAAAAAGTGTTTTTTCCACACTAATACAAGTGCAAAAGTGGTTTCCTGCACCAACAAAAGTGGGAAAAGTGGATTTTCAACACTAACACAAGTGCGAAAAGTGGGTTTTCATCACTAACACAAGTGCGAAAAGTGGTTTTTCCACACTAATACAAGTGCAAAAGTGGTTTCCTGCACCAACACAAGTGCGAAAAGTGGTTTTTCAACACTAACACAAGTGCGAAAAGTGGTTTTTCAACACTAACACAAGTGCAAAAAGTGTTTTTTCAACACTATCACAAGTGCAAAAAGTGTTTTTTCCACACTAATACAAGTGCAAAAGTGGTTTCCTGCACCAACACAAGTGCGAAAAGTGGTTTTTCAACACTAACACAAGTGCGAAAAGTGGTTTTTCAACACTAACACAAGTGCGAAAAGTGGTTTTTCCACACTAATACAAGTGCAAAAGTGGTTTCCTGCACCAACACAAGTGCGAAAAGTGGTTTTTCAACACTAACACAAGTGCAAAAAGTGTTTTTTCAACACTATCACAAGTGCAAAAAGTGTTTTTTCAACACTATCACAAGTGCAAAAAGTGTTTTTTCCACACTAATACAAGTGCAAAAGTGGTTGCCTGCACCAACACAAGTGCGAAAAGTGGTTTTTCAACACTAACACAAGTGTGAAAAGTGGTTTTTCAACACTAACACAAGTGCGAAAAGTGGTTTTTCAACACTAACACAAGTGCAAAAAGTGTTTTTTCAACACTAACACAAGTGCGAAAAGTGGTTTTTCCACACTAATACAAGTGCAAAAGTGGTTTCCTGCACCAACACAAGTGCGAAAAGTGGTTTTTCAACACTAACACAAGTGCGAAAAGTGGTTTTTCAACACTAACACAAGTGCGAAAAGTGGTTTTTCAACACTAACACAAGTGCGAAAAGTGGTTTTTCAACACTAACACAAGTGCGAAAAGTGGTTTTTCAACACTAACACAAGTGCGAAAAGTGGTTTTTCAACACTAACACAAGTGCGAAAAGTGGTTTTTCAACACTAACACAAGTGCGAAAAGTGGTTTTTCAACACTAACACAAGTGCAAAAAGTGGTTTTTCCACACTAATACAAGTGCAAAAGTGGTTTCCTGCACCAACACAAGTGCGAAAAGTGGTTTTTCAACACTAACACAAGTGCGAAAAGTGGTTTTTCAACACTATCACAAGTGCAAAAAGTGTTTTTTCCACACTAATACAAGTGCAAAAGTGGTTACCTGCACCAACACAAGTGGGAAAAGTGGATTTTCAACACTAACACAAGTGCGAAAAGTGGGTTTTCAACACTAACACAAGTGCGAAAAGTGGTTTCCTTCACCAACACCAGTGCGAAAAGTGGTTTTTCAACACTAACACAGTTGCGAAAAGTGGTTTTGCCACACTAATACAAGTGCAAAAGTGGTTTCCTGCACCAACACAAGTGCGAAAAGTGGTTTTTCAACACTAACACAAGTGCGAAAAGTGGTTTTTCAACACTAACACAAGTGCGAAAAGTGGTTTTTCCACACTAATACAAGTGCAAAAGTGGTTTCCTGCACCAACACAAGTGCGAAAAGTGGTTTTTCAACACTAACACAAGTGCAAAAAGTGTTTTTTCAACACTATCACAAGTGCAAAAAGTGTTTTTTCCACACTAATACAAGTGCAAAAGTGGTTTCCTGCACCAACACAAGTGCGAAAAGTGGTTTTTCAACACTAACACAAGTGCGAAAAGTGGGTTTTCAACACTAACACAAGTGCGAAAAGTGGTTTTTCCACACTAATACAAGTGCAAAAGTGGTTTCCTGCACCAACACAAGTGCGAAAAGTGGTTTTTCAACACTAACACAAGTGCAAAAAGTGTTTTTTCAACACTATCACAAGTGCAAAAAGTGTTTTTTCCACACTAATACATGTGCAAAAGTGGTTTCATGCACCAACACAAGTGCGAAAAGTGGTTTTTCAACACTAACACAAGTGCGAAAAGTGGTTTTTCAACACTAACACAAGTGCGAAAAGTGGTTTTGCCACACTAATACAAGTACAAAAGTGGTTTCCTGCACCAACACAAGTGCGAAAAGTGGTTTTTCAACACTAACACAAGTGCAAAAAGTGTTTTTTCAACACTATCACAAGTGCAAAAAGTGTTTTTTCCACACTAATACAAGTGCAAAAGTGGTTGCCTGCACCAACACAAGTGCGAAAAGTGTTTTTCAACACTAACACAAGTGCGAAAAGTGTTTTTTCCACACTAATACAAGTGCAAAAGTGGTTGCCTGCACCAACACAAGTGCGAAAAGTGGTTTTTCAACACTAACACAAGTGCAAAAAGTGTTTTTTCAACACTATCACAAGTGCAAAAAGTGTTTTTTCCACACTAATACAAGTGCAAAAGTGGTTTCCTGCACCAACAAAAGTGGGAAAAGTGGATTTTCAACACTAACACAAGTGCGAAAAGTGGGTTTTCATCACTAACACAAGTGCGAAAAGTGGTTTTTCCACACTAATACAAGTGCAAAAGTGGTTTCCTGCACCAACACAAGTGCGAAAAGTGGTTTTTCAACACTAACACAAGTGCGAAAAGTGGTTTTTCAACACTAACACAAGTGCAAAAAGTGTTTTTTCAACACTATCACAAGTGCAAAAAGTGTTTTTTCCACACTAATACAAGTGCAAAAGTGGTTTCCTGCACCAACACAAGTGCGAAAAGTGGTTTTTCAACACTAACACAAGTGCGAAAAGTGGTTTTTCAACACTAACACAAGTGCGAAAAGTGGTTTTTCCACACTAATACAAGTGCAAAAGTGGTTTCCTGCACCAACACAAGTGCGAAAAGTGGTTTTTCAACACTAACACAAGTGCAAAAAGTGTTTTTTCAACACTATCACAAGTGAAAAAAGTGTTTTTTCCACACTAATACAAGTGCAAAAGTGGTTTCCTGCACCAACACAAGTGCGAAAAGTGGTTTTTCAACACTAACACAAGTGCGAAAAGTGGTTTTTCAACACTAACACAAGTGTGAAAAGTGGTTTTTCCACACTAATACAAGTGCAAAAGTGGTTTCCTGCACCAACACAAGTGCGAAAAGTGGTTTTTCAACACTAACACAAGTGCAAAAAGTGTTTTTTCAACACTATCACAAGTGCAAAAAGTGTTTTTTCCACACTAATACAAGTGCAAAAGTGGTTTCCTGCACCAACCCTAGTGCGAAAAGTGGTTTTTCAACACGAACACAAGTGTGAAAAGTGGTTTTTCAACACTAACACAAGTGCGAAAAGTGTTTTTTCAACACTAACACAAGTGCGAAAAGTGGTTTTTCCACACTAATACAAGTGCAAAAGTGGTTTCCTGTACCAACACAAGTGCGAAAAGTGTTTTTTCAACACTAACACAAGTGCAAAAAGTGTTTTTTCAACACTATCACAAGTGCAAAAAGTGTTTTTTCCACACTAACACAAGTGCAAAAAGTGTTTTTTCAACACTATCACAAGTGCAAAAAGTGTTTTTTCAACAATATCACAAGTGCAAAAGTGGTTTCCTGCACCAACACAAGTGCGAAAAGTGGTTTTTCAACACTAACACAAGTGCGAAAAGTGGTTTTTCAACACTAACACAAGTGGGAAAAGTGGTTTTTCAACACTAACACAAGTGCGAAAAGTGGTTTTTCAACACTAACACAAGTGCGAAAAGTGTTTTTTCAACACTAACACAAGTGCGAAAAGTGGTTTTTCCACACTAATACAAGTGCAAAAGTGGTTTTCTGCACCAACACAAGTGTGAAAAGTGGTTTTTCAACACTAACACAAGTGCGAAAAGTGGTTTTTCAACACTAACACAAGTGCGAAAAGTGGTTTTTCAACACTAACACAAGTGCAAAAAGTGGTTTTTCAACACTAACACAAGTGCGAAAAGTGGTTTTTCAACACTAACACAAGTGCGAAAAGTGGTTTTTCAACACTAAGAAAAGTGCGAAAAGTGGTTTTTCAACACTAACACAAGTGCAAAAAGTGGTTTTTCCACACTAATACAAGTGCAAAAGTGGTTTCCTGCACCAACACAAGTGCGAAAAGTGGTTTTTCAACACTAACACAAGTGCGAAAAGTGGTTTTTCAACACTATCACAAGTGCAAAAAGTGTTTTTCCACACTAATACAAGTGCAAAAGTGGTTTCCTGCACCAACACAAGTGGGAAAAGTGGATTTTCAACACTAACACAAGTGCGAAAAGTGGGTTTTCAACACTAACACAAGTACGAAAAGTGGTTTCCTTCACCAACACCAGTGCGAAAAGTGGTTTTTCAACACTAACACAGTTGCGAAAAGTGGTTTTTCCACACTAATATAAGTGCAAAAGTGGTTTCCTGCACCAACACAAGTGCGAAAAGTGGTTTTTCAACACTAACACAAGTGCGAAAAGTGGTTTTTCAACACTAACACAAGTGCGAAAAGTGGTTTTTCCACACTAATACAAGTGCAAAAGTGGTTTCCTGCACCAACACAAGTGCGAAAAGTGGTTTTTCAACACTAACACAAGTGCAAAAAGTGTTTTTTCAACACTATCACAAGTGCAAAAAGTGTTTTTTCCACACTAATACAAGTGCAAAAGTGGTTGCCTGCACCAACACAAGTGCGAAAAGTGGTTTTTCAACACTAACACAAGTGCGAAAAGTGGTTTTTCAACACTAACACAAGTGCGAAAAGTGGTTTTCCACACTAATACAAGTGCAAAAGTGGTTTCCTGCACCAACACAAGTGTGAAAAGTGGTTTTTCAACACTAACACAAGTGCAAAAAGTGTTTTTTCAACACTATCACAAGTGCAAAAAGTGTTTTTCCACACTAATACAAGTGCACAAGTGGTTTCCTGCACCAACACAAGTGCGAAAAGTGGTTTTTCAACAATAACACGAGTGTGAAAAGTGGTTTTTCAACACTAACACAAGTGCGAAAAGTGGTTTTTCAACACTAACACAAGTGCAAAAAATGGTTTTTCCACACTAATACAAGTGCAAAAGTGGTTTCCTGCACCAACACAAGTGCGAAAAGTGGTAAGTGCGAAAAGTGGTTTTTCAACACTACCCAAGTGCGAAAAGTGGTTTTTCAACACTAACACAAGTTGCGAAAAGTGTTTTTCACACTAATACAAGTGTCAAAAGTGGGTTTCCTGCACCAACACATAGTGCGAAAAGTGGTTTTTCAACACTAACACAAGTGCGAAAAGTGGTTTTTCAACACTAACACAAGTGCAAAAAGTGTTTTTTCAACACTAACACAAGTGCGAAAAGTGGTTTTTCCACACTAATACAAGTGCAAAAGTGGTTTCCTGCACCAACACAAGTGCGAAAAGTGGTTTTTCAACACTAACACAAGTGCGAAAAGTGGTTTTTCAACACTAACACAAGTGCGAAAAAGTGGTTTTTCAACACTAACACAAGTGCGAAAAGTGGTTTTTCAACACTAACACAAGTGCGAAAAGTGTTTTTTCAACACTATCACAAGTGCAAAAAGTGTTTTTTCCACACTAATACAAGTGCAAAAGTGGTTTCCTGCACCAACAAAAGTGGGAAAAGTGGATTTTCAACACTAACACAAGTGCGAAAAGTGGGTTTTCATCACTAACACAAGTGCGAAAAGTGGTTTTTCCACACTAATACAAGTGCAAAAGTGGTTTCCTGCACCAACACAAGTGCGAAAAGTGGTTTTTCAACACTAACACAAGTGCGAAAAGTGGTTTTTCAACACTAACACAAGTGCAAAAAGTGTTTTTTCAACACTATCACAAGTGCAAAAAGTGTTTTTTCCACACTAATACAAGTGCAAAAGTGGTTTCCTGCACCAACACAAGTGCGAAAAGTGGTTTTTCAACACTAACACAAGTGCGAAAAGTGGTTTTTCAACACTAACACAAGTGCGAAAAGTGGTTTTTCCACACTAATACAAGTGCAAAAGTGGTTTCCTGCACCAACACAAGTGAGAGAAAAGTGGTTTTTCAACACTAACACAAGTGCAAAAGTGTTTTTTCAACACTATCACAAGTGAAAAAAGTGTTTTTTCCACACTAATACAAGTGCAAAAGTGGTTTCCTGCACCAACACAAGTGCGAAAAGTGGTTTTTCAACACTAACACAAGTGCGAAAAGTGGTTTTTCAACACTAACACAAGTGTGAAAAGTGGTTTTTCCACACTAATACAAGTGCAAAAGTGGTTTCCTGCACCAACACAAGTGCGAAAAGTGGTTTTTCAACACTAACACAAGTGCAAAAGTGTTTTGTTCACACTATCACAAGTGCAAAAAGTGTTTTTTCCACACTAATACAAGTGCAAAAGTGGTTTCCTGCACCAACCCTAGTGCGAAAAGTGGTTTTTCAACACGAACACAAGTGTGAAAAGTGGTTTTTCAACACTAACACAAGTGCGAAAAGTGTTTTTTTCAACACTAACACAAGTGCGAAAAGTGGTTTTTCCACACTAATACAAGTGCAAAAGTGGTTTCCTGTACCAACACAAGTGCGAAAAGTGTTTTTTCAACACTAACACAAGTGCAAAAAGTGTTTTTTCAACACTATCACAAGTGCAAAAAGTGTTTTTTCCACACTAACACAAGTGCAAAAAGTGTTTTTTCAACACTATCACAAGTGCAAAAAGTGTTTTTTCAACACTATCACAAGTGCAAAAGTGGTTTCCTGCACCAACACAAGTGCGAAAAGTGGTTTTTCAACACTAACACAAGTGCGAAAAGTGGTTTTTCAACACTAACACAAGTGGGAGAAAGTGGTTTTTCAACACTAACACAGTGCGAAAAGTGGTTTTTCAACACTAACACAAGTGTGAAAAGTGTTTTTTCACACTAACACAAGTGCGAAAAGTGGTTTTTTCCACACTAATACAAGTGCAAAAGTGGTTTTCTGCACCAACACAAGTGTGAAAAGTGGTTTTTCAACACTAACACAAGTGCGAAAAGTGGTTTTTCAACACTAACACAAGTGCGAAAAGTGGTTTTTCAACACTAACACAAGTGCAAAAAGTGGTTTTTCAACACTAACACAAGTGCGAAAGTGGTTTTTCAACACTAACACAAGTGCGAAAAGTGGTTTTTCAACACTAAGACAAGTGCGAAAAGTGGTTTTTCAACACTAACACAAGTGCAAAAAGTGGTTTTTCCACACTAATACAGTGCAAAAGTGGTTTCCTGCACCAACACAAGTGCGAAAAGTGGTTTTTCACACTAACACAAGTGCGAAAAGTGGTTTTTCAACACTATCACAAGTGCAAAAAGTGATTTTTCCACACTAATACAAGTGCAAAAGTGGTTTCCTGCACCAACACAAGTGGAAAAGTGGATTTTCAACACTAACACAAGTGCGAAAAGTGGGTTTTCAACACTAACACAAGTACGAAAAGTGGTTTCCTTCACCAACACCAGTTGCGAAAAGTGGTTTTTCAACACTAACACAGTTGCGAAAAGTGGTTTTTCCACACTAATATAAGTGCAAAAGTGGTTTCCTGCACCAACACAAGTGCGAAAAGTGGTTTTTCAACACTAACACATGTGCGAAAAGTGGTTTTTTCAACACTAACACAAGTGCGAAAAGTGGTTTTTCCACACTAATACAAGTGCAAAAGTGGTTTCCTGCACCAACACAAGTGCGAAAAGTGGTTTTTCAACACTAACACAAGTGCAAAAAGTGTTTTTTCAACACTATCACAAGTGCAAAAAGTGTTTTTTCCACACTAATACAAGTGCAAAAGTGGTTGCCTGCACCAACACAAGTGCGAAAAGTGGGTTTTTCAACACTAACACAAGTGCGAAAAGTGGTTTTTTCAACACTAACACAAGTGCGAAAAGTGGTTTTCCACACTAATACAAGTGCAAAAGTGGTTTCCTGCACCAACACAAGTGTGAAAAGTGGTTTTTCAACACTAACACAAGTGCAAAAATTGTTTTTTCAACACTATCACAAGTGCAAAAAGTGTTTTTCCACACTAATACAAGTGCACAAGTGGTTTCCTGCACCAACACAAGTGCGAAAAGCGGTTTTTCAACAATAACACGAGTGTGTAAAAGTGGTTTTTCAACACTAACACAAGTGCGAAAAGTGGTTTTTCAACACTAACACAAGTGCAAAAAATGGTTTTTCCACACTAATACAAGTGCAAAAGTGGTTTCCTGCACCAACACAAGTGCGAAAAGTGTTTTTTCAACATTAACACAAGTGCGAAAAGTGGTTTTTCAACACTAACACAAGTGCGAAAAGTGGTTTTCAACACTAACACAAGTGCGAAAAGTGGTTTTTCCACACTAATACAAGTGCAAAAGTGGTTTCCTGCACCAACACAAGTGCGAAAAGTGGTTTTTCAACACTAACACAAGTGCGAAAAGTGGTTTTTCAACACTAACACAAGTGCAAAAAGTGTTTTTTCAACACTAACACAAGTGCGAAAAGTGGTTTTTCCACACTAATACAAGTGCAAAAGTGGTTTCCTGCACCAACACAAGTGCGAAAAGTGGTTTTTCAACACTAACACAAGTGCGAAAAGTGGTTTTTCAACACTAACACAAGTGCGAAAAGTGGTTTTTTCAACACCTAACACAAGTGCGAAAAGTGGTTTTTTCAACACTAACACAAGTGCGAAAAGTGGTTTTTCAAGACTAACACAAGTGCGAAAAGTGGTTTTTCAACACTAACACAAGTGCGAAAAGTGGTTTTTCAACACTAACACAAGTGCGAAAAGTGGTTTTTCAACACTAACACAAGTGCAAAAAGTGGTTTTTCCACACTAATACAAGTGCAAAAGTGGTTTCCTGCACCAACACAAGTGCGAAAAGTGGTTTTTCAACACTAACACAAGTGCGAAAAGTGGTTTTTCAACACTATCACAAGTGCAAAAAGTGTTTTTTCCACACTAATACAAGTGCAAAAGTGGTTACCTGCACCAACACAAGTGGGAAAAGTGGATTTTCAACACTAACACAAGTGCGAAAAGTGGGTTTTTCAACACTAACACAAGTGCGAAAAGTGGTTCCTTCACCAACACCAGTGCGAAAAGTGGTTTTTCAACACTAACACAGTTGCGAAAAGTGGTTTTGCCACACTTAATACAAGTGCAAAAGTGGTTTCCTGCACCAACACAAGTGCGAAAAGTGGTTTTTCAACACTAACACAAGTGCGAAAAGTGGTTTTTCAACACTAACACAAGTGCGAAAAGTGGTTTTTCCACCACTAATACAAGTGCAAAAGTGGTTTCCTGCACCTAACACAAGTGCGAAAAGTGGTTTTTCAACACTAACACAAGTGCAAAAAGTGTTTTTTCAACACTATCACAAGTGCAAAAAGTGTTTTTTCCACACTAATACAAGTGCAAAAGTGGTTTCCTGCACCAACACAAGTGCGAAAAGTGGTTTTTCAACACTAACACAAGTGCGAAAAGTGGGTTTTCAACACTAACACAAGTGCGAAAAGTGGTTTTTCCGACACTAATACAAGTGCAAAAGTGGTTTCCTGCACCAACACAAGTGCGAAAAGTGGTTTTTCAACACTAACACAAGTGCAAAAAGTGTTTTTTCAACACTATCACAAGTGCAAAAAGTGTTTTTTCCACACTAATACATGTGCAAAAGTGGTTTCATGCACCAACACAAGTGCGAAAGTGGTTTTTCAACACTAACACAAGTGCGAAAGTGGTTTTCAACACTAACACAAGTGCGAAAAGTGGTTTTGCCACACTAATACAAGTACAAAAGTGGTTCCTGCACCAACACAAGTGCGAAAAGTGGTTTTTTCAACACTAACACAAGTGCAAAAAGTGTTTTTCAACACTATCACAAGTGCAAAAAGTGTTTTTTCCACACTAATACAAGTGCAAAAGTGGTTGCCTGCACCAACACAAGTGCGGAAAAGTGGTTTTTTCAACACTAACACAAGTGCGAAAAGTGTTTTTTCCACACTAATACAAGTGCAAAAGTGGTTGCCTGCACCAACACAAGTGCGAAAAGTGGTTTTTTCAACACTAACACAAGTGCAAAAAAGTGTTTTTTCAACACTATCACAAGTGCAAAAAGTGTTTTTTCCACTCTAATACAAGTGCAAAAGTGGTTTCCTGCACCAACAAAAGTGGGAAAAGTGGATTTTCAACACTAACACAAGTGCGAAAATTGGGTTTTCATCACTAACACAAGTGCGAAAAGTGGTTTTTCCACACTAATACAAGTGCAAAAGTGGTTTCCTGCACCAACACAAGTGCGAAAAGTGGTTTTTCAACACTAACACAAGTGCGAAAAGTGGTTTTTCAACACTAACACAAGTGCAAAAAGTGTTTTTTCAACACTATCACAAGTGCAAAAAGTGTTTTTTCCACACTAATACAAGTGCAAAAGTGGTTTCCTGCACCAACACAAGTGCGAAAAGTGGTTTTTCAACACTAACACAAGTGCGAAAAGTGGTTTTTCAACACTAACACAAGTGCGAAAAGTGGTTTTTCCACACTAATACAAGTGCAAAAGTGGTTTCCTGCACCAACACAAGTGCGAAAAGTGGTTTTTCAACACTAACACAAGTGCAAAAAGTGTTTTTTCAACACTATCACAAGTGAAAAAAGTGTTTTTTTCCACACTAATACAAGTGCAAAAGTGGTTTCCTGCACAACACAAGTGCGAAAGTGGTTTTTCAACACTAACACAAGTGCGAAAAGTGGTTTTTCAACACTAACACAAGTGTGAAAAGTGGTTTTTCCACACTAATACAAGTGCAAAAGTGGTTTCCTGCACCAACTACAAGTGCGAAAAGTGGTTTTTCCAACACTAACACAAGTGCAAAAAGTGTTTTTTCAACACTATCACAAGTGCAAAAAGTGTTTTTTCCACACTAATACAAGTGCAAAAGTGGTTTCCTGCACCAACCCTAGTGCGAAAAGTGGTTTTTCAACACGAACACAAGTGTGAAAAGTGGTTTTTCAACACTAACACAAGTGCGAAAAGTGTTTTTTCAACACTAACACAAGTGCGAAAAGTGGTTTTTCCACACTAATACAAGTGCAAAAGTGGTTTCCTGTACCAACACAAGTGCGAAAAGTGTTTTTTCAACACTAACACAAGTGCAAAAAGTGTTTTTTCAACACTATCACAAGTGCAAAAAGTGTTTTTTCCACACTAACACAAGTGCAAAAAGTGTTTTTTCAACACTATCACAAGTGCAAAAGTGGTTTCCTGCACCAACACAAGTGCGAAAAGTGGTTTTTCAACACTAACACAAGTGCGAAAAGTGGTTTTTCAACACTAACACAAGTGGGAAAAGTGGTTTTTCAACACTAACACAAGTACAAAAAGTGTTTTTTCCACACTATCACAAGTGCAAAAAGTGTTTTTTCAACACTATCACAAGTGCAAAAGTGGTTTCCTGCACCAACACAAGTGCGAAAAGTGGTTTTTCAACACTAACACAAGTGCGAAAAGTGGTTTTTCAACACTAACACAAGTGGGAAAAGTGGTTTTTCAACACTAACACAAGTGCGAAAAGTGGTTTTTCAACACTAACACAAGTGCGAAAAGTGTTTTTTCAACACTAACACAAGTGCGAAAAGTGGTTTTTCCACACTATACAAGTGCAAAAGTGGTTTTCTGCACCAACACAAGTGTGAAAAGTGGTTTTTCAACACTAACACAAGTGCGAAAAGTGGTTTTTCAACACTAACACAAGTGCGAAAAGTGGTTTTCAACACTAACACAAGTGCAAAAAGTGGTTTTTCAACACTAACACAAGTGCGAAAAGTGGTTTTTCAACACTAACACAAGTGCGAAAAGTGGTTTTTCAACACTAAGACAAGTGCGGAAAAGTGGTTTTTCAACACTAACACAAGTGCAAAAAGTGGTTTTTCCACACTAATACAAGTGCAAAAGTGGTTTCCTGCACCAACACAAGTGCGAAAAGTGGTTTTTCAACACTAACACAAGTGCGAAAAGTGGTTTTTCAACACTATCACAAGTGCAAAAAGTGTTTTCCACACTAATACAAGTGCAAAAGTGGTTTCCTGCACCAACACAAGTGGGAAAAGTGGATTTTCAACACTAACACAAGTGCGAAAAGTGGGTTTTTCACACTAACACAAGTACGAAAAGTGGTTTCCTTCACCAACACCAGTGCGAAAAGTGGTTTTTCAACACTAACACAGTTGCGAAAAGTGGTTTTTTCCACACTAATATAAGTGCAAAAGTGGTTTCCTGCACCAACACAAGTGCGAAAAGTGGTTTTTTCAACACTAACACAAGTGCGAAAAGTGGTTTTTCAACACTAACACAAGTGCGAAAATTGGTTTTTCCACACTAATACAAGTGCAAAAGTGGTTTCCTGCACCAACACAAGTGCGAAAAGTGGTTTTTCAACACTAACACAAGTGCAAAAAGTGTTTTTTTCAACACTATCACAAGTGCAAAAAGTGTTTTTCCACACTAATACAAGTGCAAAAGTGGTTTCCTGCACCAACACAAGTGTGAAAAAGTGGTTTTTCAACACTAACACAAGTGCAAAAAATGGTTTTTCCACACTAATACAAGTGCAAAAGTGGTTTCCTGCACCAACACAAGTGCGAAAAGTGGTTTTTCAACATTAACACAAGTGCGAAAAGTGGTTTTTCAACACTAACACAAGTGCGAAAAAGTGGTTTTTCAACACTAACACAAGTGCGAAAAGTGGTTTTTCCACACTAATACAAGTGCAAAAGTGGTTTCCTGCACCAACACAAGTGCGAAAAGTGGTTTTTCAACACTAACACAAGTGCGAAAAGTGGTTTTTCAACACTAACACAAGTGCAAAAAGTGTTTTTTTCAACACTAACACAAGTGCGAAAAGTGGTTTTTCCACACTAATACAAGTGCAAAAGTGGTTTCCTGCACCAACACAAGTGCGAAAAGTGGTTTTTCAACACTAACACAAGTGCGAAAAGTGGTTTTTTCAACACTAACACAAGTGCGAAAAGTCTGTTTTTCAACACTAACACAAGTGCGAAAAGTGGTTTTTCAACACTAACACAAGTGCGAAAAGTGGTTTTTCAACACTAACACAAGTGCGAAAAGTGGTTTTTCAACACTAACACAAGTGCGAAAAGTGGTTTTTCAACACTAACACAAGTGCGAAAAGTGGTTTTTCAACACTAAACACAAGTGCAAAAAGTGGTTTTTCCACACTAATACAAGTGCAAAAGTGGTTTCCTGCACAACACAAGTGCGAAAAGTGGTTTTTCAACACTAACACAAGTGCGAAAAGTGGTTTTTCAACACTATCACAAGTGCAAAAAGTGTTTTTTCCACACTAATACAAGTGCAAAAGTGGTTACCTGCACCAACACAAGTGGGAAAAGTGGATTTTCAACACTAACACAAGTGCGAAAAGTGGGTTTTCAACACTAACACAAGTGCGAAAAGTGGTTTCCTTCACCAACACCAGTGCGAAAAGTGGTTTTTCAACACTAACACAGTTGCGAAAAGTGGTTTTGCCACACTAATACAAGTGCAAAAGTGGTTTCCTGCACCAACACAAGTGCGAAAAGTGGTTTTTCAACACTAACACAAGTGCGAAAAGTGGTTTTTCAACACTAACACAAGTGCGAAAAGTGGTTTTTCCACACTAATACAAGTGCAAAAGTGGTTTCCTGCACCAACACAAGTGCGAAAAGTGGTTTTTCAACACTAACACAAGTGCAAAAAGTGTTTTTTCACACTATCACAAGTGCAAAAAGTGTTTTTTCCACACTAATACATGTGCAAAAGTGGTTTCCTGCACCAACACAAGTGCGAAGAGTGGTTTTTCAACACTAACACAAGTGCGAAAAGTGGGTTTTCAACACTAACACAAGTGCGAAAAGTGGTTTTTCCACACTAATACAAGTGCAAAAGTGGTTTCCTGCACCAACACAAGTGCGAAAAGTGGTTTTTCAACACTAACACAAGTGCAAAAAGTGTTTTTTCAACACTATCACAAGTGCAAAAAGTGTTTTTTCCACACTAATACATGTGCAAAAGTGGTTTCATGCACCAACACAAGTGCGAAAAGTGGTTTTTCAACACTAACACAAGTGCGAAAAGTGGTTTTTCAACACTAACACAAGTGCGAAAAGTGGTTTTGCCACACTAATACAAGTACAAAAGTGGTTTCCTGCACCAACACAAGTGCGAAAAGTGGTTTTTCAACACTAACACAAGTGCAAAAAGTGTTTTTTCAACACTATCACAAGTGCAAAAAGTGTTTTTTCCACACTAATACAAGTGCAAAAGTGGTTGCCTGCACCAACACAAGTGCGAAAAGTGGTTTTTCAACACTAACACAAGTGCGAAAAGTGTTTTTTCCACACTAATACAAGTGCAAAAGTGGTTGCCTGCACCAACACAAGTGCGAAAAGTGGTTTTTCAACACTAACACAAGTGCAAAAAGTGTTTTTTCAACACTATCACAAGTGCAAAAAGTGTTTTTTCCACTCTAATACAAGTGCAAAAGTGGTTTCCTGCACCAACAAAAGTGGGAAAAGTGGATTTTCAACACTAACACAAGTGCGAAAAGTGGGTTTTCATCACTAACACAAGTGCGAAAAGTGGTTTTTCCACACTAATACAAGTGCAAAAGTGGTTTCCTGCACCAACACAAGTGCGAAAAGTGGTTTTTCAACACTAACACAAGTGCGAAAAGTGGTTTTTCAACACTAACACAAGTGCAAAAAGTGTTTTTTCAACACTATCACAAGTGCAAAAAGTGTTTTTTCCACACTAATACAAGTGCAAAAGTGGTTTCCTGCACCAACACAAGTGCGAAAAGTGGTTTTTCAACACTAACACAAGTGCGAAAAGTGGTTTTTCAACACTAACACAAGTGCGAAAAGTGGTTTTTCCACACTAATACAAGTGCAAAAGTGGTTTCCTGCACCAACACAAGTGCGAAAAGTGGTTTTTCAACACTAACACAAGTGCAAAAAGTGTTTTTTCAACACTATCACAAGTGAAAAAAGTGTTTTTTCCACACTAATACAAGTGCAAAAGTGGTTTCCTGCACCAACACAAGTGCGAAAAGTGGTTTTTCAACACTAACACAAGTGCGAAAAGTGGTTTTTCAACACTAACACAAGTGTGAAAAGTGGTTTTTCCACACTAATACAAGTGCAAAAGTGGTTTCCTGCACCAACACAAGTGCGAAAAGTGGTTTTTCAACACTAACACAAGTGCAAAAAGTGTTTTTTCAACACTATCACAAGTGCAAAAAGTGTTTTTTCCACACTAATACAAGTGCAAAAGTGGTTTCCTGCACCAACCCTAGTGCGAAAAGTGGTTTTTCAACACGAACACAAGTGTGAAAAGTGGTTTTTCAACACTAACACAAGTGCGAAAAGTGTTTTTTCAACACTAACACAAGTGCGAAAAGTGGTTTTTCCACACTAATACAAGTGCAAAAGTGGTTTCCTGTACCAACACAAGTGCGAAAAGTGTTTTTTCAACACTAACACAAGTGCAAAAAGTGTTTTTTCAACACTATCACAAGTGCAAAAAGTGTTTTTTCCACACTAACACAAGTGCAAAAAGTGTTTTTTCAACACTATCACAAGTGCAAAAAGTGTTTTTTCAACACTATCACAAGTGCAAAAGTGGTTTCCTGCACCAACACAAGTGCGAAAAGTGGTTTTTCAACACTAACACAAGTGCGAAAAGTGGTTTTTCAACACTAACACAAGTGGGAAAAGTGGTTTTTCAACACTAACACAAGTGCGAAAAGTGGTTTTTCAACACTAACACAAGTGCGAAAAGTGTTTTTTCAACACTAACACAAGTGTGAAAAGTGGTTTTTCCACACTAATACAAGTGCAAAAGTGGTTTTCTGCACCAACACAAGTGTGAAAAGTGGTTTTTCAACACTAACACAAGTGCGAAAAGTGGTTTTTCAACACTAACACAAGTGCGAAAAGTGGTTTTTCAACACTAACACAAGTGCAAAAAGTGGTTTTTCAACACTAACACAAGTGCAAAAAGTGGTTTTTCAACACTAACACAAGTGCAAAAAGTGGTTTTTCAACACTAAGACAAGTGCGAAAAGTGGTTTTTCAACACTAACACAAGTGCAAAAAGTGGTTTTTCCACACTAATACAAGTGCAAAAGTGGTTTCCTGCACCAACACAAGTGCGAAAAGTGGTTTTTCAACACTAACACAAGTGCGAAAAGTGGTTTTTCAACACTATCACAAGTGCAAAAAGTGTTTTTTCCACACTAATACAAGTGCAAAAGTGGTTTCCTGCACCAACACAAGTGGGAAAAGTGGATTTTCAACACTAACACAAGTGCGAAAAGTGGGTTTTCAACACTAACACAAGTACGAAAAGTGGTTTCCTTCACCAACACCAGTGCGAAAAGTGGTTTTTCAACACTAACACAGTTGCGAAAAGTGGTTTTTCCACACTAATATAAGTGCAAAAGTGGTTTCCTGCACCAACACAAGTGCGAAAAGTGGTTTTTCAACACTAACACAAGTGCGAAAAGTGGTTTTTCAACACTAACACAAGTGCGAAAAGTGGTTTTTCCACACTAATACAAGTGCAAAAGTGGTTTCCTGCACCAACACAAGTGCGAAAAGTGGTTTTTCAACACTAACACAAGTGCAAAAAGTGTTTTTTCAACACTATCACAAGTGCAAAAAGTGTTTTTTCCACACTAATACAAGTGCAAAAGTGGTTGCCTGCACCAACACAAGTGCGAAAAGTGGTTTTTCAACACTAACACAAGTGCGAAAAGTGGTTTTTCAACACTAACACAAGTGCGAAAAGTGGTTTTCCACACTAATACAAGTGCAAAAGTGGTTTCCTGCACCAACACAAGTGTGAAAAGTGGTTTTTCAACACTAACACAAGTGCAAAAAGTGTTTTTTCAACACTATCACAAGTGCAAAAAGTGTTTTTCCACACTAATACAAGTGCACAAGTGGTTTCCTGCACCAACACAAGTGCGAAAAGTGGTTTTTCAACAATAACACGAGTGTGAAAAGTGGTTTTTCAACACTAACACAAGTGCGAAAAGTGGTTTTTCAACACTAACACAAGTGCAAAAAATGGTTTTTCCACACTAATACAAGTGCAAAAGTGGTTTCCTGCACCAACACAAGTGCGAAAAGTGGTTTTTCAACATTAACACAAGTGCGAAAAGTGGTTTTTCAACACTAACACAAGTGCGAAAAGTGGTTTTTCAACACTAACACAAGTGCGAAAAGTGGTTTTTCCACACTAATACAAGTGCAAAAGTGGTTTCCTGCACCAACACAAGTGCGAAAAGTGGTTTTTCAACACTAACACAAGTGCGAAAAGTGGTTTTTCAACACTAACACAAGTGCAAAAAGTGTTTTTCCACACTAATACAAGTGCACAAGTGGTTTCCTGCACCAACACAAGTGCGAAAAGTGGTTTTTCAACAATAACACGAGTGTGAAAAGTGGTTTTTCAACACTAACACAAGTGCAAAAAGTGTTTTTTCAACACTAACACAAGTGCGAAAAGTGGTTTTTCAACACTAACACAAGTGCGAAAAGTGGTTTTTCAACACTAACACAAGTGCGAAAAGTGGTTTTTCAACACTAACACAAGTGCAAAAAGTGGTTTTTCCACACTAATACAAGTGCAAAAGTGGTTTCCTGCACCAACACAAGTGCGAAAAGTGGTTTTTCAACACTAACACAAGTGCGAAAAGTGGTTTTTCAACACTATCACAAGTGCAAAAAGTGTTTTTTCCACACTAATACAAGTGCAAAAGTGGTTACCTGCACCAACACAAGTGGGAAAAGTGGATTTTCAACACTAACACAAGTGCGAAAAGTGGGTTTTCAACACTAACACAAGTGCGAAAAGTGGTTTCCTTCACCAACACCAGTGCGAAAAGTGGTTTTTCAACACTAACACAGTTGCGAAAAGTGGTTTTGCCACACTAATACAAGTGCAAAAGTGGTTTCCTGCACCAACACAAGTGCGAAAAGTGGTTTTTCAACACTAACACAAGTGCGAAAAGTGGTTTTTCAACACTAACACAAGTGCGAAAAGTGGTTTTTCCACACTAATACAAGTGCAAAAGTGGTTTCCTGCACCAACACAAGTGCGAAAAGTGGTTTTTCAACACTAACACAAGTGCAAAAAGTGTTTTTTCAACACTATCACAAGTGCAAAAAGTGTTTTTTCCACACTAATACAAGTGCAAAAGTGGTTTCCTGCACCAACACAAGTGCGAAAAGTGGTTTTTCAACACTAACACAAGTGCGAAAAGTGGGTTTTCAACACTAACACAAGTGCGAAAAGTGGTTTTTCCACACTAATACAAGTGCAAAAGTGGTTTCCTGCACCAACACAAGTGCGAAAAGTGGTTTTTCAACACTAACACAAGTGCAAAAAGTGTTTTTTCAACACTATCACAAGTGCAAAAAGTGTTTTTTCCACACTAATACATGTGCAAAAGTGGTTTCATGCACCAACACAAGTGCGAAAAGTGGTTTTTCAACACTAACACAAGTGCGAAAAGTGGTTTTTCAACACTAACACAAGTGCGAAAAGTGGTTTTGCCACACTAATACAAGTACAAAAGTGGTTTCCTGCACCAACACAAGTGCGAAAAGTGGTTTTTCAACACTAACACAAGTGCAAAAAGTGTTTTTTCAACACTATCACAAGTGCAAAAAGTGTTTTTTCCACACTAATACAAGTGCAAAAGTGGTTGCCTGCACCAACACAAGTGCGAAAAGTGGTTTTTCAACACTAACACAAGTGCGAAAAGTGTTTTTTCCACACTAATACAAGTGCAAAAGTGGTTGCCTGCACCAACACAAGTGCAAAAAGTGGTTTTTCAACACTAACACAAGTGCAAAAAGTGTTTTTTCAACACTATCACAAGTGCAAAAAGTGTTTTTTCCACACTAATACAAGTGCAAACGTGGTTTCCTGCACCAACAAAAGTGGGAAAAGTGGATTTTCAACACTAACACAAGTGCGAAAAGTGGGTTTTCATCACTAACACAAGTGCGAAAAGTGGTTTTTCCACACTAATACAAGTGCAAAAGTGGTTTCCTGCACCAACACAAGTGCGAAAAGTGGTTTTTCAACACTAACACAAGTGCGAAAAGTGGTTTTTCAACACTAACACAAGTGCAAAAAGTGTTTTTTCAACACTATCACAAGTGCAAAAAGTGTTTTTTCCACACTAATACAAGTGCAAAAGTGGTTTCCTGCACCAACACAAGTGCGAAAAGTGGTTTTTCAACACTAACACAAGTGCGAAAAGTGGTTTTTCAACACTAACACAAGTGCGAAAAGTGGTTTTTCCACACTAATACAAGTGCAAAAGTGGTTTCCTGCACCAACACAAGTGCGAAAAGTGGTTTTTCAACACTAACACAAGTGCAAAAAGTGTTTTTTCAACACTATCACAAGTGAAAAAAGTGTTTTTTCCACACTAATACAAGTGCAAAAGTGGTTTCCTGCACCAACACAAGTGCGAAAAGTGGTTTTTCAACACTAACACAAGTGCGAAAAGTGGTTTTTCAACACTAACACAAGTGTGAAAAGTGGTTTTTCCACACTAATACAAGTGCAAAAGTGGTTTCCTGCACCAACACAAGTGCGAAAAGTGGTTTTTCAACACTAACACAAGTGCAAAAAGTGTTTTTTCAACACTATCACAAGTGCAAAAAGTGTTTTTTCCACACTAATACAAGTGCAAAAGTGGTTTCCTGCACCAACCCTAGTGCGAAAAGTGGTTTTTCAACACGAACACAAGTGTGAAAAGTGGTTTTTCAACACTAACACAAGTGCGAAAAGTGTTTTTTCAACACTAACACAAGTGCGAAAAGTGGTTTTTCCACACTAATACAAGTGCAAAAGTGGTTTCCTGTACCAACACAAGTGCGAAAAGTGTTTTTTCAACACTAACACAAGTGCAAAAAGTGTTTTTTCAACACTATCACAAGTGCAAAAAGTGTTTTTTCCACACTAACACAAGTGCAAAAAGTGTTTTTTCAACACTATCACAAGTGCAAAAAGTGTTTTTTCAACACTATCACAAGTGCAAAAGTGGTTTCCTGCACCAACACAAGTGCGAAAAGTGGTTTTTCAACACTAACACAAGTGCGAAAAGTGGTTTTTCAACACTAACACAAGTGGGAAAAGTGGTTTTTCAACACTAACACAAGTGCGAAAAGTGGTTTTTCAACACTAACACAAGTGCGAAAAGTGTTTTTTCAACACTAACACAAGTGCGAAAAGTGGTTTTTCCACACTAATACAAGTGCAAAAGTGGTTTTCTGCACCAACACAAGTGTGAAAAGTGGTTTTTCAACACTAACACAAGTGTGAAAAGTGGTTTTTCAACACTAACACAAGTGCGAAAAGTGGTTTTTCAACACTAACACAAGTGCAAAAAGTGGTTTTTCAACACTAACACAAGTGCGAAAAGTGGTTTTTCAACACTAACACAAGTGCGAAAAGTGGTTTTTCAACACTAAGACAAGTGCGAAAAGTGGTTTTTCAACACTAACACAAGTGCAAAAAGTGGTTTTTCCACACTAATACAAGTGCAAAAGTGGTTTCCTGCACCAACACAAGTGCGAAAAGTGGTTTTTCAACACTAACACAAGTGCGAAAAGTGGTTTTTCAACACTATCACAAGTGCAAAAAGTGTTTTTTCCACACTAATACAAGTGCAAAAGTGGTTTCCTGCACCAACACAAGTGGGAAAAGTGGATTTTCAACACTAACACAAGTGCGAAAAGTGGGTTTTCAACACTAACACAAGTACGAAAAGTGGTTTCCTTCACCAACACCAGTGCGAAAAGTGGTTTTTCAACACTAACACAGTTGCGAAAAGTGGTTTTTCCACACTAATATAAGTGCAAAAGTGGTTTCCTGCACCAACACAAGTGCGAAAAGTGGTTTTTCAACACTAACACAAGTGCGAAAAGTGGTTTTTCAACACTAACACAAGTGCGAAAAGTGGTTTTTCCACACTAATACAAGTGCAAAAGTGGTTTCCTGCACCAACACAAGTGCGAAAAGTGGTTTTTCAACACTAACACAAGTGCAAAAAGTGTTTTTTCAACACTATCACAAGTGCAAAAAGTGTTTTTTCCACACTAATACAAGTGCAAAAGTGGTTGCCTGCACCAACACAAGTGCGAAAAGTGGTTTTTCAACACTAACACAAGTGCGAAAAGTGGTTTTTCAACACTAACACAAGTGCGAAAAGTGGTTTTCCACACTAATACAAGTGCAAAAGTGGTTTCCTGCACCAACACAAGTGTGAAAAGTGGTTTTTCAACACTAACACAAGTGCAAAAAGTGTTTTTTCAACACTATCACAAGTGCAAAAAGTGTTTTTCCACACTAATACAAGTGCACAAGTGGTTTCCTGCACCAACACAAGTGCGAAAAGTGGTTTTTCAACAATAACACGAGTGTGAAAAGTGGTTTTTCAACACTAACACAAGTGCGAAAAGTGGTTTTTCAACACTAACACAAGTGCAAAAAATGGTTTTTCCACACTAATACAAGTGCAAAAGTGGTTTCCTGCACCAACACAAGTGCGAAAAGTGGTTTTTCAACATTAACACAAGTGCGAAAAGTGGTTTTTCAACACTAACACAAGTGCGAAAAGTGGTTTTTCAACACTAACACAAGTGCGAAAAGTGGTTTTTCCACACTAATACAAGTGCAAAAGTGGTTTCCTGCACCAACACAAGTGCGAAAAGTGGTTTATCAACACTAACACAAGTGCGAAAAGTGGTTTTTCAACACTAACACAAGTGCAAAAAGTGTTTTTCCACACTAATACAAGTGCACAAGTGGTTTCCTGCACCAACACAAGTGCGAAAAGTGGTTTTTCAACAATAACACGAGTGTGAAAGTGGTTTTTCAACACTAACACAAGTGCAAAAAGTGTTTTTTCAACACTAACATAAGTGCGAAAAGTGGTTTTTCAACACTAACACAAGTGCGAAAAGTGGTTTTTCAACACTAACACAAGTGCGAAAAGTGGTTTTTCCACACTAATACAAGTGCAAAAGTGGTTTCCTGCACAAACACAAGTGCGAAAAGTGGTTTTTCAACTCTAACACAAGTGCGAAAAGTGGTTTTTCAACACTAACACAAGTGCGAAAAGTGGTTTTTCAACACTATCACAAGTGCAAAAAGTGTTTTTTCCACACTAATACAAGTGCAAAAGTGGTTTCCTGCACCAACACAAGTGGAAAAAGTTGATTTTCAACACTAACACAAGTGCGAAAAGTGGGTTTTCAACACTAACACAAGTGCGAAAAGTGGTTTCCTTCACCAACACCAGTGCGAAAAGTGGTTTTTCAACACTAACACAGTTGCGAAAAGTGGTTTTTCCACACTAATACAAGTGCAAAAGTGGTTTCCTGCACCAACACAAGTGCGAAAAGTGGTTTTTCAACACTAACACAAGTGCGAAAAGTGGTTTTTCCACACTAATACAAGTGCAAAAGTGGTTTCCTGCACCAACACAAGTGCGAAAAGTGGTTTTTCAACACTAACACAAGTGCGAAAAGTGGTTTTTCCACATTAATACAAGTGCAAAAGTGGTTTCCTGCACCAACACAAGTGCAAAAAGTGGTTTTTCCACACTAATACAAGTGCAAAAGTGGTTTCCTGCACCAACACAAGTGCGAAAAGTGGTTTTTCAACACTAACACAAGTGCAAAAAGTGTTTTTTCAACACTATCACAAGTGCAAAAAGTGTTTTTTCCACACTAATACAAGTGCAAAAGTGGTTTGCTGCACCAACACAAGTGGGAAAAGTGGATTTTCAACACTAACACAAGTGCGAAAAGTGGGTTTTCAACACTAACACAAGTGCGAAAAGTGGTTTCCTTCACCAACACCAGTGCGAAAAGTGGTTTTTCAACACTAACACAAGTGCGAAAAGTGGTTTTTCCACACTAATACAAGTGCAAAAGTGGTTTCCTGCACCAACACAAGTGCGAAAAGTGGTTTTTCAACACTAACACAAGTGCAAAAAGTCTTTTTTCAACACTATCACAAGTGCAAAAAGTGTATTTTCCACACTAATACAAGTGCAAAAGTGGTTTCCTGCATCAACCCAAGTGCGAAAAGTGGTTTTTCAACACTAACACAAGTGCGAAAAGTGGTTTTTCAACACTAACACAAGTGCGAAAAGTGGTTTTTCCACACTAATACAAGTGCAAAAGTGGTTTCCTGCACCAACACAAGTGGGAAAAGTGGATTTTCAACACTGACACAAGTGCGAAAAGTGGGTTTTCAACACTAAGACAAGAGCGAAAAGTGGTTTCCTTCACCAACACCAGTGCGAAAAGTGGTTTTTCAACACTAACACAGTTGCGAAAAGTGGTTTTTCCACACTAATACAAGTGCAAAAGTGGTTTCCTGCACCAACACAAGTGCGAAAAGTCGTTTTTCAACACTAACACAAGTGCGAAAAGTGGTTTTTCAACACTAACACAAGTGCGAAAAGTGGTTTTTCCACACTAATACAAGTGCAAAAGTGGTTTCCTGCACCAACACAAGTGCGAAAAGTGGTTTTTCAACACTAACACAAGTGCAAAAAGTATTTTTTCAACACTATCACAAGTGCAAAAAGTGTTTTTTCCACACTAATACAAGTGCAAAAGTGGTTTCCTGCACCAACACAAGTGCGAAAAGTGGTTTTTCAACACTAACACAAGTGCGAAAAGTGGTTTTTCAACACTAACACAACTGCGAAAAGTGGTTTTTCCACACTAATACAAGTGCAAAAGTGGTTTCCTGCACCAACACAAGTGCGAAAAGTGGTTTTTCAACACTAACACAAGTGCAAAAAGTGTTTTTTCAACACGATCACAAGTGCAAAAAGTGTATTTTCCACACTAATACAAGTGCAAAAGTGGTTTCCTGCACCAACACAAGTGCGAAAAGTGGTTTTTCAACACTAACACAAGTGCGAAAAGTGGTTTTTCAACACTAACACAAGTGCGAAAAGTGGTTTTTCCACACTAATACAAGTGCAAAAGTGGTTTCCTGCACCAACACAAGTGCGAAAAGTGGTTTTTCAACACTAACACAAGTGCGAAAAGTGGTTTTTCAACACTAACACAAGTGCGAAAAGTGGTTTTTCAACACTAACACAAGTGCGAAAAGTGATTTTTCAACACTATCACAAGTGCAAAAAGTGTTTTTTCCACACTAATACAAGTGCAAAAGTGGTTTCCTGCACCAACACAAGTGCGAAAAGTGGTTTTTCAACACTAACACAAGTGCGAAAAGTGGTTTTCCACACTAATACAAGTACAAAAGTGATTTCCTGCACCAACACAAGTGCGAAAAGTGGTTTTTCAACACTAACACAAGTGCGAAAAGTGGTTTTTCAACACTGACACAAGTGCGAAAAGTGGTTTTTCCACACTAATACAAGTGCAAAAGTGGTTTCCTGCACCAACACAAGTGCGAAAAGTGGTTTTTCAACACTAACACAAGTGCAAAAAGTGTTTTTTCAACACTATCACAAGTGCAAAAAGTGTTTTTTCCACACTAATACAAGTGCAAAAGTGGTTTCCTGCACCAACACAAGTGCGAAAAGTGGTTTTTCAACACTAACACAAGTGCGAAAAGTGGGTTTTCAACACTAACACAAGTGCGAAAAGTGGTTTTTCCACACTAATACAAGTGCAAAAGTGGTTTCCTGCACCAACACAAGTGCGAAAAGTGGTTTTTCAACACTAACACAAGTGCAAAAAGTGTTTTTTCAACACTATCACAAGTGCAAAAAGTGTTTTTTCCACACTAATACATGTGCAAAAGTGGTTTCATGCACCAACACAAGTGCGAAAAGTGGTTTTTCAACACTAACACAAGTGCGAAAAGTGGTTTTTCAACACTAACACAAGTGCGAAAAGTGGTTTTGCCACACTAATACAAGTACAAAAGTGGTTTCCTGCACCAACACAAGTGCGAAAAGTGGTTTTTCAACACTAACACAAGTGCAAAAAGTGTTTTTTCAACACTATCACAAGTGCAAAAAGTGTTTTTTCCACACTAATACAAGTGCAAAAGTGGTTGCCTGCACCAACACAAGTGCGAAAAGTGGTTTTTCAACACTAACACAAGTGCGAAAAGTGTTTTTTCCACACTAATACAAGTGCAAAAGTGGTTGCCTGCACCAACACAAGTGCAAAAAGTGGTTTTTCAACACTAACACAAGTGCAAAAAGTGTTTTTTCAACACTATCACAAGTGCAAAAAGTGTTTTTTCCACACTAATACAAGTGCAAAAGTGGTTTCCTGCACCAACAAAAGTGGGAAAAGTGGATTTTCAACACTAACACAAGTGCGAAAAGTGGGTTTTCATCACTAACACAAGTGCGAAAAGTGGTTTTTCCACACTAATACAAGTGCAAAAGTGGTTTCCTGCACCAACACAAGTGCGAAAAGTGGTTTTTCAACACTAACACAAGTGCGAAAAGTGGTTTTTCAACACTAACACAAGTGCAAAAAGTGTTTTTTCAACACTATCACAAGTGCAAAAAGTGTTTTTTCCACACTAATACAAGTGCAAAAGTGGTTTCCTGCACCAACACAAGTGCGAAAAGTGGTTTTTCAACACTAACACAAGTGCGAAAAGTGGTTTTTCAACACTAACCCAAGTGCGAAAAGTGGTTTTTCCACACTAATACAAGTGCAAAAGTGGTTTCCTGCACCAACACAAGTGCGAAAAGTGGTTTTTCAACACTAACACAAGTGCAAAAAGTGTTTTTTCAACACTATCACAAGTGAAAAAAGTGTTTTTTCCACACTAATACAAGTGCAAAAGTGGTTTCCTGCACCAACACAAGTGCGAAAAGTGGTTTTTCAACACTAACACAAGTGCGAAAAGTGGTTTTTCAACACTAACACAAGTGTGAAAAGTGGTTTTTCCACACTAATACAAGTGCAAAAGTGGTTTCCTGCACCAACACAAGTGCGAAAAGTGGTTTTTCAACACTAACACAAGTGCAAAAAGTGTTTTTTCAACACTATCACAAGTGCAAAAAGTGTTTTTTCCACACTAATACAAGTGCAAAAGTGGTTTCCTGCACCAACCCTAGTGCGAAAAGTGGTTTTTCAACACGAACACAAGTGTGAAAAGTGGTTTTTCAACACTAACACAAGTGCGAAAAGTGTTTTTTCAACACTAACACAAGTGCGAAAAGTGGTTTTTCCACACTAATACAAGTGCAAAAGTGGTTTCCTGTACCAACACAAGTGCGAAAAGTGTTTTTTCAACACTAACACAAGTGCAAAAAGTGTTTTTTCAACACTATCACAAGTGCAAAAAGTGTTTTTTCCACACTAACACAAGTGCAAAAAGTGTTTTTTCAACACTATCACAAGTGCAAAAAGTGTTTTTTCAACACTATCACAAGTGCAAAAGTGGTTTCCTGCACCAACACAAGTGCGAAAAGTGGTTTTTCAACACTAACACAAGTGCGAAAAGTGGTTTTTCAACACTAACACAAGTGGGAAAAGTGGTTTTTCAACACTAACACAAGTGCGAAAAGTGGTTTTTCAACACTAACACAAGTGCGAAAAGTGTTTTTTCAACACTAACACAAGTGCGAAAAGTGGTTTTTCCACACTAATACAAGTGCAAAAGTGGTTTTTCAACACTAACACAAGTGCGAAAAGTGGTTTTTCAACACTAACACAAGGGCGAAAAGTGGTTTCCTTCACCAACACTAACACAGTTGTGAAAAGTGGTTTTTCCACACTAATACAAGTGCAAAAGTGGTTTCCTGCACCAATACAAGTGCGAAAAGTGGTTTTTCAACACTAACACAAGTGCAAAAAGTGTTTTTTCAACACTGTCACAAGTGCAAAAAGTATTTTTTCCACACTAATACAAGTGCAAAAGTGGTTTCCTGCACCAACACAAGTGCGAAAAGTGGTTTTTCAACACTAACACAAGTGCGAAAAGTGGTTTTTCAACACTAACACAAGTGTGAAAAGTGGTTTTTCCACACTAATACAAGTGCAAAAGTGGTTTCCTGCACCAACACAAGTGCGAAAAGTGGTTTTTCAACACTAACACAAGTGCAAAAAGTGTTTTTTCAACACTATCACAAGTGCAAAAAGTGTTTCTCCACACTAATACAAGTGCAAAAGTGGTTTCCTGCACCAACCCAAGTGCGAAAAGTGGTTTTTCAACACGAACACAAGTGTGAAAAGTGGTTTTTCAACACTAACACAAGTGCGAAAAGTGTTTTTTCAACACTAACACAAGTGCGAAAAGTGGTTTTTCCACACTAATACAAGTGCAAAAGTGGTTTCCTGCACCAACACAAGTGCGAAAAGTGTTTTTTCAACACTAACACAAGTGCAAAAAGTGTTTTTTGAACACTATCACAAGTGCAAAAAGTGTTTTTTCCACACTAACACAAGTGCAAAAAGTGTTTTTTCAACACTATCACAAGTGCAAAAAGTGTTTTTTCAACACTATCACAAGTGCAAAAGTGGTTTCCTGCACCAACACAAGTGCGAAAAGTGGTTTTTCAACACTAACACAAGTGCGAAAAGTGGTTTTTCAACACTAACACAAGTGGGAAAAAGTGGTTTTTCAACACTAACACAAGTGCGAAAAGTGGTTTTTCAACACTAACACAACTGCGAAAAGTGTTTTTTCAACACTAACACAAGTGCGAAAAGTGGTTTTTCCACACTAATACAAGTGCAAAAGTGGTTTCCTGCACCAACACAAGTGTGAAAAGTGGTTTTTCAACACTAACACAAGTGCGAAAAGTGGTTTTTCAACACTAACACCAGTGCGAAAAGTGGTTTTTCAACACTAACACAGTTGCGAAAAGTGGTTTTTCCACACTAATATAAGTGCAAAAGTGGTTTCCTGCACCAACACAAGTGCGAAAAGTGGTTTTTCAACACTAACACAAGTGCGAAAAGTGGTTTTTCAACACTAACACAAGTGCGAAAAGTGGTTTTTCCACACTAATACAAGTGCAAAAGTGGTTTCCTGCACCAACACAAGTGCGAAAAGTGGTTTTTCAACACTAACACAAGTGCAAAAAGTGTTTTTTCAACACTATCACAAGTGCAAAAAGTGTTTTTTCCACACTAATACAAGTGCAAAAGTGGTTGCCTGCACCAACACAAGTGCGAAAAGTGGTTTTTCAACACTAACAGAAGTGCGAAAAGTGGTTTTTCAACACTAACACAAGTGCAAAAAGTGTTTTTTCCACACTAATACAAGTGCCAAAGTGGTTGCCTGCACCAACACAAGTGCGAAAAGTGGTTTTTCAACACTAACACAAGTGCAAAAAGTGTTTTTTCAACACTATCACAAGTGCAAAAAGTGTTTTTTCCACACTAATACAAGTGCAAAAGTGGTTTCCTGCACCAACAAAAGTGGGAAAAGTGGATTTTCAACACTAACACAAGTGCGAAAAGTGGGTTTTCATCACTAACACAAGTGCGAAAAGTGGTTTTTCCACACTAATACAAGTGCAAAAGTGGTTTCCTGCACCAACACAAGTGCAAAAAGTGGTTTTTCAACACTAACACAAGTGCGAAAAGTGGTTTTTCAACACTAACACAAGTGCAAAAAGTGTTTTTTCAACACTATCACAAGTGCAAAAAGTGTTTTTTCCACACTAATACAAGTGCAAAAGTGGTTTCCTGCACCAACACAAGTGCGAAAAGTGGTTTTTCAACACTAACACAAGTGCGAAAAGTGGTTTTTCAACACTAACACAAGTGCGAAAAGTGGTTTTTCCACACTAATACAAGTGCAAAAGTGGTTTCCTGCACCAACACAAGTGCGAAAAGTGGTTTTTCAACAATAACACAAGTGTGAAAAGTGGTTTTTCAACACTAACACAAGTGCAAAAAGTGTTTTTTCAACACTATCACAAGTGCAAAAAGTGTTTTTTCCACACTAATACAAGTGCAAAAGTGGTTTCCTGCACCAACACAAGTGCGAAAAGTGGTTTTTCAACACTAACACAAGTGCGAAAAGTGGTTTTTCAACACTAAGACAAGTGCGAAAAGTGGTTTTTCAACACTAACACAAGTGCAAAAAGTGGTTTTTCCACACTAATACAAGTGCAAAAGTGGTTGCCTGCACCAACACAAGTGCAAAAGTGGTTTCCTGCACCAACACAAGTGCGAAAAGTGGTTTTTCAACACGAACACAAGTGTGAAAAGTGGTTTTTCAACACTAACACAAGTGCAAAAAGTGTTTTTTCAACACTATCACAAGTGCAAAAAGTGTTTTTTCCACACTAATACAAGTGCAAAAGTGGTTTCCTGCACCAACACAAGTGCGAAAAGTGGTTTTTCAACATTAACACAAGTGCGAAATGTGGTTTTTCAACACTAACACAAGTGCGAAAAGTGGTTTTTCCACACTAATACAAGTGCAAAAGTGGTTTCCTGCACCAACACAAGTGCGAAAAGTGGTTTTTCAACACTAACACAAGTGCAAAAAGTGTTTTTTCAACACTATCACAAGTGCAAAAAGTGTTTTTTCCACACTAATACAAGTGCAAAAGTGGTTTCCTGCACCAACACAAGTGCGAAAAGTGGTTTTTCAACACGAACACAAGTGCGAAAAGTGGTTTTTCAACACTAACACAAGTGCGAAAAGTGGTTTTTCAACACTAACACAAGTGCGAAAAGTGGTTTTTCAACACTAACACAAGTGCAAAAAGTGGTTTTTCCACACTAATACAAGTGCAAAAGTGGTTTCCTGCACCAACACAACTGCAATTTTCAACACTATCACAAGTGCAAAAAGTGTTTTTTCCACACTAATACAAGTGCAAAAGTGGTTGCCTGCACCAACACAAGTGCGAAAAGTGGTTTTTCAACACGAACACAAGTGCGAAAAGTGGTTTTTCAACACTAACACAAGTGCGAAAAGTGGTTTTTCAACACTAACACAAGTGCAAAAAGTGTTTTTTCAACACTAACACAAGTGCGAAAAGTGGTTTCCTGCACCAACACAAGTGCGAAAAGTGGTTTTTCAACACTAACACAAGTGCGAAAAGTGGTTTTTCAACACTAACACAAGTGCGAAAAGTGGTTTTTCCACACTAATACAAGTGCAAAAGTGGTTTCCTGCACCAACACAAGTGCGAAAAGTGGTTTTTCAACACTAACACAAGTGCAAAAAGTGTTTTTTCAACACTATCACAAGTGCAAAAAGTGTTTTTTCCACACTAACACAAGTGCAAAAAGTGTTTTTTCAACACTATCAGAAGTGCAAAAAGTGTTTTTTCAACACTATCACAAGTGCAAAAGTGGTTTCCTGCACCAACACAAGTGCGAAAAGTGGTTTTTCCACACTAATATAAGTGCAAAAGTGGTTTCCTGCACCAACACAAGTGCGAAAAGTGGTTTTTCAACACTAACACAAGTGCGAAAAGTGGTTTTTCAACACTAACACAAGTGCGAAAAGTGGTTTTTCCACACTAACACAAGTGCGAAAATTGTTTTTTCCACACTAATACAAGTGCAAAAGTGGTTGCCTGCACCAACACAAGTGCAAAAAGTGGTTTTTCAACACTAACACAAGTGCAAAAAGTGTTTTTTCAACACTATCACAAGTGCAAAAATGTTTTTTTCACACTAATACAAGTGCAAAAGTGGTTTCCTGCACCAACCCAAGTGTGAAAAGTGGTTTTTCAACACTAACACAAGTGGGAAAAGTGGTTTTTCAACACTAACACAAGTGCGAAAAGTGGTTTTTCAACACTAACACAAGTGCGAAAAGTGTTTTTTCAACACTAACACAAGTGCGAAAAGTGGTTTTTCCACACTAATACAAGTGCAAAAGTGGTTTTCTGCACCAACACAAGTGTGAAAAGTGGTTTTTCAACACTAACACAAGTGCGAAAAGTGGTTTTTCAACACTAACACAAGTGCGAAAAGTGGTTTTTCAACACTAACACAAGTGCAAAAAGTGGTTTTTCAACACTAACACAAGTGCGAAAAGTTGTTTTTCAACACTAACACAAGTGCGAAAAGTGGTTTTTCAACACTAAGACAAGTGCGAAAAGTGGTTTTTCAACACTAACACAAGTGCAAAAAGTGGTTTTTCCACACTAATACAAGTGCAAAAGTGGTTTCCTGCACCAACACAAGTGCGAAAAGTGGTTTTTCAACACTAACACAAGTGCGAAAAGTGGTTTTTCAACACTATCACAAGTGCAAAAAGTGTTTTTTCCACACTAATACAAGTGCAAAAGTGGTTTCCTGCACCAACACAAGTGGGAAAAGTGGATTTTCAACACTAACACAAGTACGAAAAGTGGTTTCCTTCACCAACACCAGTGCGAAAAGTGGTTTTTCAACACTAACACAGTTGCGAAAAGTGGTTTTTCCACACTAATATAAGTGCAAAAGTGGTTTCCTGCACCAACACAAGTGCGAAAAGTGGTTTTTCAACACTAACACAAGTGCGAAAAGTGGTTTTTCAACACTAACACAAGTGCGAAAAGTGGTTTTTCCACACTAATACAAGTGCAAAAGTGGTTTCCTGCACCAACACAAGTGCGAAAAGTGGTTTTTCAACACTAACACAAGTGCAAAAAGTGTTTTTTCAACACTATCACAAGTGCAAAAAGTGTTTTTTCCACACTAATACAAGTGCAAAAGTGGTTGCCTGCACCAACACAAGTGCGAAAAGTGGTTTTTCAACACTAACACAAGTGCGAAAAGTGGTTTTTCAACACTAACACAAGTGCGAAAAGTGGTTTTCCACACTAATACAAGTGCAAAAGTGGTTTCCTGCACCAACACAAGTGTGAAAAGTGGTTTTTCAACACTAACACAAGTGCAAAAAGTGTTTTTTCAACACTATCACAAGTGCAAAAAGTGTTTTTCCACACTAATACAAGTGCACAAGTGGTTTCCTGCACCAACACAAGTGCGAAAAGTGGTTTTTCAACAATAACACGAGTGTGAAAAGTGGTTTTTCAACACTAACACAAGTGCGAAAAGTGGTTTTTCAACACTAACACAAGTGCAAAAAATGGTTTTTCCACACTAATACAAGTGCAAAAGTGGTTTCCTGCACCAACACAAGTGCGAAAAGTGGTTTTTCAACATTAACACAAGTGCGAAAAGTGGTTTTTCAACACTAACACAAGTGCGAAAAGTGGTTTTTCAACACTAACACAAGTGCGAAAAGCGGTTTTTCCACACTAATACAAGTGCAAAAGTGGTTTCCTGCACCAACACAAGTGCGAAAAGTGGTTTTTCAACACTAACACAAGTGCGAAAAGTGGTTTTTCAACACTAACACAAGTGCAAAAAGTGTTTTTTCAACACTATCACAAGTGCAAAAAGTGTTTTTTCCACACTAATACAAGTGCAAAAGTGGTTTCCTGCACCAACACAAGTGCGAAAAGTGGTTTTTCAACATTAACACAAGTGCGAAATGTGGTTTTTCAACACTAACACAAGTGCGAAAAGTGGTTTTTCCACACTAATACAAGTGCAAAAGTGGTTTCCTGCACCAACACAAGTGCGAAAAGTGGTTTTTCAACACTAACACAAGTGCAAAAAGTGTTTTTTCAACACTATCACAAGTGCAAAAAGTGTTTTTTCCACACTAATACAAGTGCAAAAGTGGTTTCCTGCACCAACACAAGTGCGAAAAGTGGTTTTTCAACACGAACACAAGTGCGAAAAGTGGTTTTTCAACACTAACACAAGTGCGAAAAGTGGTTTTTCAACACTAACACAAGTGCGAAAAGTGGTTTTTCAACACTAACACAAGTGCAAAAAGTGGTTTTTCCACACTAATACAAGTGCAAAAGTGGTTTCCTGCACCAACACAAGTGCAAAAAGTGTTTTTTCAACACTATCACAAGTGCAAAAAGTGTTTTTTCCACACTAATACAAGTGCAAAAGTGGTTGCCTGCACCAACACAAGTGCGAAAAGTGGTTTTTCAACACTAACACAAGTGCGAAAATCAACACTAACACAAGTGCGAAAAGTGGTTTTTCAACACTAACACAAGTGCAAAAAGTGTTTTTTCAACACTAACACAAGTGCGAAAAGTGGTTTTTCCACACTAATACAAGTGCAAAAGTGGTTTCCTGCACCAACACAAGTGCGAAAAGTGGTTTTTCAACACTAACACAAGTGCGAAAAGTGGTTTTTCAACACTAACACAAGTGCGAAAAGTGGTTTTTCAACACTAACACAAGTGCGAAAAGTGGTTTTTCAACACTAATACAAGTGCGAAAAGTCGTTTTTCAACACTAACACAAGTGCGAAAAGTGGTTTTTCAACACTAACACAAGTGCGAAAAGTGGTTTTTCAACACTAACACAAGTGCGAAAAGTGGTTTTTCAACATTAACACAAGTGCAAAAAGTGGTTTTTCCACACTAATACAAGTGCAAAAGTGGTTTCCTGCACCAACACAAGTGCGAAAAGTGGTTTTTCAACACTAACACAAGTGCGAAAAGTGGTTTTTCAACACTATCACAAGTGCAATAAATGTTTTTTCCACACTAATACAAGTGCAAAAGTGGTTACCTGCACCAACACAAGTGGGAAAAGTGGATTTTCAACACTAACACAAGTGCGAAAAGTGGGTTTTCAACACTAACACAAGTGCGAAAAGTGGTTTTTCAA
>NW_027618997.1:0-20000 GCF_964187855.1 Myxine glutinosa
TCTTTCCCTCTTTCCCTCTCTCTCTTTTCCTCTCTCTCTTTCCCTCTCTCTCTCTTTCCCTCTCTCTCTCTCTCTCCCCCCTCCCTCTCTCCACAGCTGTTGCTCTCTTTCCCGCACGCATGTAACCACAAGTTCCCAGTGCTCAGTGTCTGTCGGTTCACGTTGTGTTTTGTTTTGTGCTGCTTTTCTTTTCTTCCTGTTCTTTCTCTTTCCCTATCATCTAAGTGTTGGTGTCCTTCTTTCTATTATCTTGTTCTATCTATTGAGAGAGAGAGAAGAGCATTCAACAGTTTTCGGTACGTTGTTTTCCGCTCTGGGCGGCGCCTCCTATCGATCGATTTACGTTGTGTATAATTAGTTTATCGCGTTTATTTTTTATTTTCCTTTACTTCTTTTTTGTATACTGAATCGAGGCTCATGAAAGAGCTGACATTTACTTCACAAACAAATCAACCAGACAAACAAAATATATAAAAAGACGGAGCGGAAGACAAGAGAAGGGGAAGCACACAAACACTTGAGAGCACACAACATTTAAGAGCAGGGAGATGTGTGGGAGGGAGAGGGCTTGGGGGGAGGAGGCGTGGGAAGGGGAGGGGGGGGGGGGTGGGAGAAGTATAAAACACAAGGACACCAAGGACTTCCAGGACAGAAGTTGGTATTTCAAAAAGTGGAATTGGGGTGAAATTCGCGGGATAGAAAAGATCAAGGTTTTGGTTGGGGGAAGATAAGAGATGGTGGTGAACAGCTGTTTTAAAGACCTGGAGGGTGGAGTGGGATTGAAGAGAGTGAGGGAGTTTGTTCCAGAGGCAGGAGAAAAGAGGAATGAAGGAGTGAAGGTGAGCAGAGAGTCTTGATTTTGGCAGTTTAACCATAAGAGGGTTGCAGGCAGATCTTGTGCGACCTGTAGGAATATTTGCGGGACAGAGCCCAGAGAGAGCTGGGGGGGGCAAGGCCAGAGAGGAGTCGGTAGAAGACGGAAAGACCACCAACCTGCCTGCGGTGAGTGAGTGAGAGGCCCTTGGAGTTAGCTTCATCGCGGGAGATTCCAATGATTCTGAATGCTTTGGTTTCAACAGCGTGAAGACGAGCTAGGTGTGAGGCAGGAGCACCAGCCCAGAGGGGAGAGAGCAGTATTCCATTGAGCTGTGGATGAAAGCCTTGTATGTGGTGAGGAGCTCAGGTGTGCCAAGGAAGGACTTCGCACGACGGAGGATGCCCAGTCGGCGACTGGCTTTGGAGGCCAGATTTGAAATGTGGTTTTCCCAGGAAAGATCATGGCAGATCGTGAGACCCAAAAGCTTGAGTGACAGACTCAAGTGACAGAACTTTACTCGTTATACCTTTTCTTTTCGTTTGTATTGCTCTCATTTTCTCACTACCCGTCGAAGTTTGAACAGTGTTACGTGTTTTATTTTCATATATCCGGCCATTGAATAACCATGGCGAGTCAAAGTTCACGTTATGCTTCATTTGAAGCGTTAACCCAAAAGCACGGGATGGTGTGTGTTCCTCCGTCGGAGATCAACATGGATAAGTTAATCTTTGCTGTCGGTGACATCGTTGCCATTGATAAAGTTAAGGCGGTTTCTTGCATGAACAAACGTATTGTTTTTTTCCCCCATTTCCAAGTCCGGATGGTTGCTCAAGTCGTTGAGCACGAGGGGGGGTTTACCCTGATATTTACGTTCCATTTCCCCCCTGGACACTTGCAAAAAAAGTTGTAATTTCAAATTTACCCCCCTTTGTTAAACACGAACAAATTCTATCCCAACTGAAAAATTATGGAACGGTTTTGTGCCTACAATAACGATAATTCCGTTTCATAGTCAAAACGACAAACTCAAGCACATTATGTCGTTTCGTAGAATTTTATACATGATTCTACCTGCGGGTGTTTCAGCGTTTCAGGCGATACTTCCCTTCAAAATCGATGGGCATACTTACATGGGGTATGCCAATACAGAAACCCTTGTGTGTTTTGGTTGTGGTGAGTTCGGCCATGAAAAAAGATCGTGTCCCAGAGACATGCCGAATCAAACTGTTAACAAAGGTCCCTCAACCAAACAACTCCCTCCCTCAGGTAACACAGCCAACGCAGAACCAGCAGCTTCAAATGCAGCTCTGCTCCTGCTATTACAAACAAAAGTACCAAAAGACCTCTTTCGCCTTCTCAAAGCACCGCTGAACCGGGATCGAAAATTCTGGCTGCTTCAGCCGCCCTTCGTTCCTTTGTTCAGGCGGTCGCAGGTTTTCGCCCCACAATACAGGCCCCATGTACTTCTGTGTCATCAGATTGTCCCTCCTCTGTGTCACTTGTCACCTCAAAAGTATCATGTAATTACGTAAATGATGCCCCTTCTCTTTCTCCTCTTTCTCTCCCCACCTCCTCCTCCTCCTCCCCATTCCCCCTCCTTGCCTCCTCCTACCCTCACTCCTCTTGCTCCTCCTCCTCTCCCTCCTATGACCATCATTCCTCACCCCCTTCTCCTTGCTCTTCTCCCCCTCCTCCTCCCTTTACTCTTCCCTCTTCTTCTTCTGCTTCTTCTTCTTCTTCTTCTTCTCCTCCACCACCTCCTTCTCCGCATCCCCCTCCCCTCCCTGCTCTGCAACCTCCAACTACCACTACCAGTGCACCCCAGTCAGAGTCTACTGCCCCTACACTTTCTGAGTTATCTCAACCTTGCAGTACCTCTGCTAAAGATAACATCGCCACTGTTACAACTTTTGACCCACTAAAACATGTAACCGCTGACTTTGTTGCCCCTACTGCATCCTTGGTTTGCCCCTCTGAAACAACCATGGATATTGAGCAAATGGGTGAAGGCCCTGAGGAAAATGAGGATGATGATTCAGGCGGTTGCTCGACCCTGGCGTCAAGTGCACTTGGTGAGGAGCTCCTCCCAGACAGTGGTCTTGATGCTGCAATTTCTACCTCTGATATCTTGGATTTCTTGAAAAAAAAAACACTCGTAGGAAACGAGTAAACATGAATGATTTTTTCCCCAATTTGCGCGCTTTTGTCCAAAAAGCTCAAATCGTTGTTAAGAACCCGGAAGCTGTTGCCATTTCTAGCGCTTCTTGCAAGAGACTGAAAAGATACATTGTTAAATAAGGAGGCATTTGAATGCATAATCATCTTTTGTGGGACACTTCTCATCATGATGATAACAAGTTTGAACATAAACGGCGGGCGTAATCCCCTACGTAAAGTTCAAACGATGCAGCTGATAAAGAATGAGAAGGTCGATATTCTTATTTTACAAGAAACTCGTGCGACTGTGAGTTGCATGGCAGATTGGAGGCTGAAGCTGAAAGGCACCTGGTTTTTTAGTAACACGGCCACGGTGAGTGCCGGTATTGCTTTCTATATCTCTGCACACCTTCCCGTCTCCTCTCTTGTTTTAAGAAATTGTACCTGGATATCTAGCTTCCATTGAATTTTTATATAACCATCAGCGGATGATAATCGTCAATGTTTATGCCCCAAGTGACAGCACAGCCAGGACGGCTTTCTTCACTGAATCCTTTACCTTTCTTAATCATCTTGCCCCTGATACCCTTTTGTGCTTCGGTGGTGATTTTAATTGTACATTAGACCCAGCCACAGATCGGAACAGCCCTGAACCCCATCCAGCTAGTACTAGGCCTCTGTCTGCACTTCTGTCTCAAAATGATATTGGAGATGTTTGGCGACTACAGCATGGGAACACTCAGTAATTTACTTGGTGTCGTTGCCTGTTAAACAACTTATCACTTGCAAGGCTTGATAAATTGTATATCAGCCTCTCATTTTTAAACCTTTAGTTTTATTGATATTACTCCTTCCGGGTTTTCTGACAATTTATTTTAATTAAAATGCGTCTTTCTTTCCCTAGCCATCAGAAGCATGCTCCTCATTGGTCTTTTAATATTTGCTCACAAGACCTGTGAAAGTCGCTGCCTATGCTGACGATGTTTGTGTCATCGTACATAATAGCGATGAGATCAAGAAACTGGTGGACTGCTTGGTCTTTTATGGTTTAGCTTCTTCAGCTTTGGTAAACTGGAACAAGTGCCAGGCGATGTGGATGGGCCCATGCCAGCTGGCTATGCCTGTCCTTCCGAAACACCTCACCTGGTCCCTCAACGGAATGAAGTACCTTGGTGTTTTCATCGGTGATGCAGCAACGCAAGCGAAAAATTGAGAGGGTCTCGCTGACTCTCTTGAACAAAAGCTGCGGAAATGGAAAGGCTTGCTGGCTCTGCTTTTGTACTGGGGACGAGTCCTGGTCATCAACAATTTAGCAGCATCTATACTGTGGCACAGAGTCAAGGCCATTCTGCCACCTGAACACTTTCTGCTGAATATACAGAAGACAGTAATAAACTTATTCTGGAGTGGAAAACACTAGCTCTGTCCAGAGATCCTGAATCTTCCCTGAGAGCAGGGGTTCCCAACCTTTTTGGTGTTATGGCCCCCTTGGCTCCCAGAGCACATCCCCAGCACCCCTTTCGCAAGGGTAGAGCAGCAGAGCACGTGTAAGCAGTCTAGGGGGTCTGGGAGCATGTCCCCCTAGAAAATGTTTGATTTCTAGATGCTCTGTGGTGCATTCTGAGAGGTGTTTTTTCCTTTAATTGGCTATTTTGTTTGTATGAGAATTGGTAAATTATTACACAGAAAATGAGGAATTCCAAGGAGCCAACATGAACATTTAGTTCCATGGTTTTTTTCTGTTCCTTCCTGGCTCCCAACGACATCGTTTTTGGAAGAAGCAAATGAAGCAACGCCGCTCGAATGATGCATGTTTGATATGAGATTTTAATATTATCAGTAGCAACACTATGGACAACATAAAATAAAATAGTCATACAAGAAAACAGTATGAAAAGGTTCCAAGTCAAGAATATGTGAAAACTAAAAACCTCTGTTGTGTCTGTATTTAACGCAGTGTGTTATAATCTCACAAAAAGAAACTCAATTCGACAACAACTCAGGTAATCAAAACTAGGGACGTGGTGCATGCGCCGTAAAAGTGAATTAAAAACTCAGTGGAATGGCTGAAATTGCATTTCAGCTACCAATTGGGGTATCTGTGGTAAAGTCACAGTCAGGGCACAGCGGAGGTCATCTTCCACGTGGAGCAGATTACGCTGTTTCGATTTGATATTCAACAGCGTGGAAAACCCTGCTTCGCAGAGATAGGTAGACGAGAATGGCAGAAGCACCCAAATAGCTATCTGGCTGATATTAGGGGAGCGACCCATTCCCACCAAAAACTCCGTCAAGCTCTTCTCTTCGAATGTGTCTTTGGCAAATGAATCGTTTCGGAGATCCAGGAATTCATCTTGCATTGAATGAATGAATGAATATATGAATGATCGTTTTAAGGCCATTTTCCCCGCTAGAGCAGGGGTTAGCCTTGCGGGCCCCATGACAATCATGGTTCCCTGTTTGAGGCAATGTTTTTATGGCCGGATGCCCTTCCTGGCGCCAACCCTTAGTCGCCTCCTACGATGCGCAGGGATACGGTGCACCTATTCTAAACCGGGTACACACCGTGATCATTCATCCCAGCAAGCTGGTACTCAATTTGCCGACCTCGGAAGGAGGACAGGCAGAGTCAACCCCCCTGGTGTTAATTCAGCAATCGACCGGGATTCAAACCCAGGTTGGGAACAACGGCCTTGGAGGAAGGTGGACATGGTCTTGTGGACATCATGTGCAGGGCAATGCCATTTGGCATCGCCTCAATCTGGCGGCTTCTCTATGGTCCATCAGACCTAGCCTGGAGGTCCACCGCCCTCCTCCTCCATCAAGCCGGCATGCTGGACTATTCATCTGATCTATTTCTAATAAACATGAAATGTATTGATTTGTCCTTGCTTCCACCATTTTATAATACTAGGGCATGCCCGTACTATATATATATCTAAAATTATATCCCCCCCCCCCCCTCTATTTACATGAAATGGTTTGGTCCATTCGCAAAGCCAAAGCGAACGGCTTGCGAGTACGGTGACAATCCCCCCCCTCTATTTACATGAAATGGTTTGGTCCAAAGCGAATGGCTTGCGAGTACGGTGACAATCCCCCCCCCCCCCCCCCCCCCTCTATTTACATGAAATGGTTTGGTCCAAAGCGAACGGCTTGCGAGTACGGTGACAATCCCCCCCCTCTATTTACATGAAATGGTTTGGTCCAAAGCGAACGGCTTGCGGAGTTTGGTAAAGAAATCGCCATAGCTCGGTAACTACTTCTCCGATTAATATGAAACCTTGAAAAGGCACATCCTCAGGTCCCCAGCAATATACCTGGCAAGTTTCAAGTATATCGGACCCGTGGTTGTCGAGAAACAGCGGTCACAGACAAACACACAGACACACAGACACACAGACATACACACAGACATACACACAGACACACACACAGAGATTACTGGAATTATAGATAGATAATTTTAAATGCTTGGCGTGTTTTCTTGGTTGACCGTGATTATTTTTCTTACACCAGAGATGTTTTTCAGTGAGCCTCTTTTTCACACCTCTCTTTTCAAAAGAATAAGAACGGAACTCTCCTTTATTGATTATTTTGTTCAGAACAGTGTCTATCGCATTGCTGATGTAATGATTGACAACAAGAGATGGTTAAGTGCTGCAGCACTTGCGAATAGAGTTGTCATGCGGTCTAACCGCGTAATATCTTCTTTATTTTGTGAAATACTTAATGTGTACCGCAGAGTTAAGGTGCATTGGGAGCAATCTACTCGCACTGGTGATGGCCCAATTGTTTGTGAACCAAACCTCTGTTTCCCAAATTTAGAACTCACCCCCACTGTAATGAATTCTGGTGCAATAATAAAATATTTACCAAAAATACGTTTTGGATAAGCAGGTCTGGAAAATCGCGTAATATACCAGGCCTGTGTCAAAGCAATCCGGCCCTCCTATGGAACTTGGCAGTTGAGGAAGTGCCACAATTGCTTGCCGACAGAATACCCCTTCCAACCTAACTGGAAAGCTTATTCATGTACTTATTCCGAATTATCATGTTCTTATTCCGAAGAAAACTGCCGACCTGTCGTGGAGGTTGGCACATTGGATATCACCCACCAACAAGCTCTTAGATGTTTTTTCTCCTGAAATATCTGACCATTGTCCCTTCTGTGATGCTCTTGAGACCTTGTCACCTGCTTATGTTGAATGTGCATGCTTGATTCCTTTATTTCTTTTGCTTCATGAAATGTGCACTAAGCTTTCTTTAGACTTTACCTTGAATTCTTTTATTTTTGGCTTTGTCTCCAACACACACCCAATAGAAGTGGTTTTAGTGAACTTTCTCTTTGCCACGGCAAAGAAAGTAAAGAAATCAATATATCGCACGAGAAAAATGCAAATTGGAAATCCTTTAAGATGTGCAGATAACCTTCCAGCCTGCTTTAAAGGACTTGTATTTGCCCGTATTAAAATGGAATTTTGTTTCTATACATCTATGGATAAAGTGCTGATCTTTAAAAGTATATGGGCATTAAATAATGCGCTTTGCTCTGTTCAAAATGGTAGTTTGATCACAGATTGATCACTCCTTTAACATAATATGAAATTTTCTGAGGAACAAAACTTTATTATTTTCTTTTTCCTTTTCTTGATGTAATAATGGTCTTTATGTAAATGTTCCCTTTAAAATGGTTTTGCTTCTTCACATTTGATTTGTGAAATGTTTTTTTTATACTTTAAAAAATATACTTTTTGATATTTTTGTAATCAAAGGATGTAAAAGTCTTATTTTTGAAATCAAAGGATGTCTATCTCTCTCTCTCTCTCTCTCTCTCTCTCTCTCTCTCTCTCTCTCTCTCTCTCTCCTCCCTCTCCCCCTCCCTCCCTCTCCCTCTCCCCTCTCCGTCCCCCTCTCTCTCCCCCTCTCTCTCCCCCTCTCTCTCCCTCTCTCTCCCTTCTCTCCCCTCTCTCTTTCTCTCTCCCCTCTTTCTTTCTCTCTCCCCTCTCTCTTTCTCTCTCCCCTCTCTCTTTCTCTCCCCCTCTCTCTTTCTCTCTCCCCTCTCTCTTTCTCTCTCCCCTCTCTCTTTCTCTCTCCCCTCTCTCTTTCTCTCTCCCCTCTCTCTCCCTCCCTCCCCCTCTCTCTCTCCCTCCCCCTGTCCCATTCTCTCTCTCTCCCTCTCTTTCTCTTTTCCTCTCTTTCTCTTTGTCCTCTCTTTCTCTTTTTCCTCTCTTTTTTTCTCTCTCCATTGTATCGTGTTTCCTATCAAGAGGACATTATGGTGCCATTTACCTGTCAAGTGCCAAGTTTTGGCTTATGTGCTTCAACACACACTTGCATCTCGGATGCACATTTTTCACCAGGGGAATATTTTTTCCTTTTCGTAGGATGTGGAGATAGAAGATCAATTGCAATATGCTATTGTGAACATCAAAACTGCTCCCTCTGTAACCGTGAGTTTCTGTTTTTTTGATGTTTCTTTACCATCATACATGACCACCAGCTTTACTTCACCCTGCTTCCCCTGTGCGTGTGTGTCCTTCGGTAATGGTCGGGAACAACAGTATTCTGGATAGATAATTATATTTCCGGTTAATAGATGTTGATAATTTTAAAAAAATTAATCTATATAATTATATATATATATATAATTATGTATATGTATATATATATATATATATATATATATATATATATATATATATATATATATATATATATATATTGTGTGTGTGTGTATGTGTGTGTGTCTGTATGTATGAAGATGTATATATATGTATGTATATATATATATATATATATATATATATATATATATATATATATATATATATATATATATATATATAATATATATATATATACACACAAAGAATTAAGTTAAGCACCCCCCCCGTTTTTTTACAACCTCGCACATTACAAGTTTGTTGTCGTCAAAACAGTGTAATATACCCATGATATTGCTATATTTTCTGGAGAAGTGATATTATGGTCACATAAAAACATAACAATCATGCCGTTTTCAATATTTTATTCTGAATAATTTAAGGTGAAATTTTTTGGGAATTTTAGGCATATTTTCCCCTCAATTTAAGTATGGAGCTATAGGTCCATCACGGACAGTGTGGATGACGTTTATGTTTTCTAACGTACAGTCATTGTTCTGAGAAGACCTCTAGCGATCTTTGCGTCAATAACGTGTGTAGGACCCACGTGATCGGTTCACTGACTCAACCCTACGTCACGGATGAGTGCACTCATCTGCATTTCATCAATGGATAATTGCTAATGTCATACCAATCATTATTTGATCTCACACACCTTAGAATATATGCCAATGTATACATATACACAAAGAATATATATTAGGGGGTGCTTACCTTAATTCGTTGTGTAGGGGTGCTTAACTTAATTCTTTGTGTATATATATATATATATATATATATATATATATATATACATATACATACAGACACACACACACACACACACACACACACACACACACACACACACACACACACACACACACACACTATATATATATATATATATATAGCAATACCCCGGCCTACGTCATTAATTGGTTCCATAAGCCGTGACGTAACTCGGTTTTTGACGTAAACCGGGCGTAATGCCTAAAATGAAGACAAACACCATAACCATGCAGCATTGATGTTAAGCACTGCCTGGTAGATGTTGTAGTTTTTTCCAAAACTGCCGGATGTTGATGCCTTCCTCCTCCGACGTTGCATCGACAGCCTGACGAAGAGTGCGGCGGAGATAGTAGCGCTTATAAAGCGCTATCACACCCTGGTCCATAGGCTGGATGAGCGATGTGGTGTTGGCTGGCAAGTACACCACTTTCACATTGAGGTCGAAATCACCGAGGTTAGTGGGATGGCCAGGTGCATTGTCCAAAATCAGCAGCAATTTAAATTGAATTTTCTTCTCTCGACAATAGTTCTTGACAGCCGGGATGAAATGATTGATGAACCATTCTTCAAAAATTATGACGGTTACCCATGCCTTCATATTATTCATCCAAATGACGGGAAGAGACGCCTTCGGGATGTTCTTAAGTGCCCGGGGGTTTGCCGCATGATACACCAAGAGCGGCTTCAGCTTGAAGTTGCCGGTGCAATTACCCCCAAGCGTTAGCGTTAGCCGCTCCTTCGCGACTTTGTAGCCTGGCATGGTCTTCTCCTTTGAGATAAAGGATCTGTCGGGCGTCCTCTTCCAAAAAAGGCCCGTTTCGTCGATGTTGAAGATCTGCTCGGGCAAGAATGCCTCGTCCTCAATGATCTTCTTCAATGTGGCAGGAATTCCTCGGCGCCTACGGTGTCGGCAGCTGCGGCTTCGCCCTGAATCCTGACGTGCAAGCTGAAGCGCCGTTTAAAACGTGCAAACCATCCAGAGCTTGCAACGAAGGTTGTGTCCTTACCTCCGGGTACTTCTTCAGAAGATCCTGGAACAAAGACTTCGCCTTCTCCAGTGTCAGCAGCTGGCTCGTTGGTATGCGTTGGTATTATGATGAAGGAGTGACGTAAAGTCGCACATAATGACGTTCGCTGAACTGAAATTTACTCTAGAAGAGTGGCGTAAAGTCGGATTTGACATTGATCGAAATGGCGTAAAACGGGGTATTGCTGTATATATATTGTTACGGTTTTCGCGCGACCCTCCTGCCCTTACCAAGGGGAGATTAAGCCCCTTGTTCTTTTTGGGTCGGCGCAACCGAGGGACTTGAATCGGCCCTCCCGGGCAAATGCAGACTTGGGTTCCGGGACGATGTTCGCACGTACCTAAGTACCTGCGCCGCCGCGGAAGTGGGGAAGCAAGCCTTCACACTTTTATGTACAAGGCAAAGAGACACAGAGCAGTCTTATACAGTCTTAACTTCGCCCCAGACACGGGCCCGATCACACTCACAGGGGAAATGAAGGGAGGACGGGAAAGTCGGTGGTGTGTGTGTGTGTGTGTGTAGATATATATATAACCAGCAGGCACACAACATGTGTATATATATATACAGTGAAACCTTGACTTACGAGTGCACCAACTTACGAGTTTTCCGAGATACGAGCCGTCGCTCGGGCGGTTTTTTGCTTTGAGATGCGAGCCGAGATCCGAGTTACGAGCTTACGCCACCCGCCACCAGGTGGGTTCCGGTCACGTGGTTATCTTGCCGTGCAAGCATCTCTGCCGTATATCGCTGTTGCTTTGTTTTCGCATTTTGGTTATTTTGGAAAATTTCTTAGTTTTAACCATGGGGCCTAAGAAATTGAGTGCCAAGGGCAGTGCTGAGAAGAAGAAGAGGATGATGTGCTTGGATATAAAACACGTAATCGTCGAAAAACATGAGCGAGGTGTGCGTGTTGTCGACTTGGCGAGGCAGTACGATCGTAGTACTACGATATGTACGATTTTGAAGCAGAAGGAGTCGATAAAGGCTATAACGCCAGCCAAGGGCGTTAAGATTATTTCAAAGCTCCGGACCTCTGTCCATGAAGGGATGGAGAAGTTGTTGTTTGTGTGGTTGACGGAGAAGCAGCTCGCAGGAGATACCGTGACCGAGAGCATCATCTGTGAGAAGGCACGAGACATTTACGGGGATTTGGTGCAGCAGATGGCGGGAACATCAACGGACGAGGCATCGGAAGAGTCATTCAAAGCCAGTCGGGGATGGTTTGACAATTTTAAGAAGAGGACCGGCATTCACTCCGTCGTCAGGCATGGTGAGGCAGCAAGCTCGGATGTGAAGGCAGCTGAAGATTTTATTATAACTATTGCCGAACTGATAGAAGCCGAACGATACATCCCCCAGCAAATGTTCAACTGTGAGAGACAGGGCTCTTCTGGAAAAAGATGCCGAGGAGGACGTATATAACGGCAGAGGAGAAGAGCATGCCAGGCCACAACTTGTTCAGAGTGCCGGCGATAGCTCGCCTTCTCTTTGTGGAAGACACGGTGATTTTTTTTTTTTTTTTTTTTTTGTTGTATACAAGATCGAGGCTCGTGAAAGAGCTAACATTAATCACACAAAAAGACAAACCGACACACAAAACACAAAAAACAAGGAGAGCGGCAGACAATATGGGGAGAGAGGGGGAAGGACACAAACACAACATTTGAGAGCAGGGACATCGGGAGGACTTGGGGGGAGGTGGGAGAGGAATAAAACATATGAACACTGCAAGGACTCTGGGGTGAATTACCGGGGGTAGAAAATATCAAGGTTTTCGATGGGTCATTGATGAGGTCATTTCGATGAGGTCATTGATGAAGACCAAAAATAGCACAGGGCCCAGAACACTACACAGATCCTTAACATCCAACAACTAATGGGACGCAAACGGGGCACCCAGTTTAGCGGCACACACATTGATGAATCACCCTGCCTGTGAAACACCGACATGACAGGTTATAGCTGGGTCGGGATTCAAACCCAGGCTGGACAGTTTAGAGTCAAGTGTGCGTACCTCCAGTCCAGGCCATCCTGCCAACTTGTATGCTGCATACAGGTGAAATATAAAGCGCGAGATATTTTTATATATACTGTATATTTAAAAAAAAATTGGTGTGGTTTTTGGCGGGCTGGAACGGATTAATAGCATTTCAATGCATTTTAATGGGGAAATTTAATTTGAGAAACGAGCAAATTGAGTTACGAGCTCGGTCACAGAACGAATTAAACTTGTAAGTCAAGGTTTCACTGTATATATATATATATATGCATATATATATATATGCATATATATATATATATATATATATATATATATATATATATATGCATATATATATGTATATATATGCATATATATATATATATATATATATATATATATATATATATATATATATATATATATATATATATATATATATATATATCCTCCCCTCCCACCCTCTTTGGTTGGATATCTGTATTTTGATTGATTAGCCATCCTGGTTTGCTCTGCTTGATAATGAAGCCATTGTGGATTTTTTTTTTTCTGCTGCAGTTGCTGCTTGTTGGGCAGATGGAACAGCTTCTTGCTGAAACTGATTGGCTGGCCAGCAGACTGAAAAGACATTTGCAATCTTCCAAGGAATCAACCATCGGTGAGGGATGTGATGGAGTTTGAAACGCCGACATCCCTTCCCTGAAAACACTCTTTTTTGTAGATGTCAAAGTTTCTTCCAATCGGGAATTATTCATTCGTAAGACCCACTAGCGTGCACCATATTTTGGTAGTGACGACTGTTTTGGCTCCTGATAAGTTACCAAATTTTGAGTTCCCTGCAAGGAAAGCTAAAATTGTGGATGCAAGAACTTTGCTGCTGAAATGTGGACAGACAGATGCTTTAGTCTTGGAAAAAAGAACATTGTGAGTCTTGGTGTTTTGTCTGTGTCAGTTTGTCTTGATTGTGAGAGCAAAACAGATTGTGTATTGTCATTTTGTAAACGTAAGAAGCTTTGAAATTGTTCTAGATACGTTTTAATTTTTTTATTTTAGATATATCAGCTTGATGATCATACACACACACACATACACACACACACACACACACACCCATTTGTCAAATAGAGCAGCGAAGTCAAAACGTGGTGAACCTTAGGAAATTGTTTTTTATGCCTCCGCCGACGAAGTCGTGTCAACCTACTGTGTGGAAAGAAGTACCCCAATGCCGACTTTAAGTTTTCTATTTCTTGGTTTGACTCATTCAAGAAGAGGCATGGGATTTGTTACAGAGCCCTTACTAACATTCTTGAAAGTAGTGTATCAGATAAGCAGGAGAAAATGGAGTGTTTCCATAAGTTTGTCCACGGAGTCATCTATAATGGACAGATAAATCAGGACAGAGAAATTTGAAAGCTTTGGTATGGGGACACTCTATTGACCAGTCACCACTGCTGTTGTCCTTCATGACCGGGAAAACGCACACCAATAAGGGAGATGAGGTTGTGTGGCTGAAACGGGCAGGTTCCGGACTGGATAAGCAACAGTGTAATTTGCAAGTTGCAGTGTTTGCCGACAGCGTATCCCGCACCAAGCCAATGATAGTTTTCCGAGTGAAGGGAGTCTGGATACCTCAGAAGAGGGACGCCTATGACCGTCGAGTGATCGTTCGTTTCCAGAAAAACGCTTGAGTGGATGAGACAGAAATTCTGTTTTGGATTAACAATTAACTTATAGCATGCTGACATGCCACAATGATCGACACAAGCCGCTTGGTGCTGACATGCACCATGCTCAGAAGACTGACAACATGAAGAAGCCCCTCGATGTACCTTGCTGCTGCAGCCTCTGGATGTGTCTGTGCTCAATGTAGTGAAGAGCAAGCTGGCAATCATCCAGACCAAACACATGCGCAACAATTTGGACCTGTATCAGTATGTTAATGGCAGCTTCACTGCTGGTGACAGGTGTGTGCCGATCACCAAGTGGATAGGAGAGGCGTGGGGGGAAATATGTGCCAACCAGGAGATGATCCGCTGCTCCTTTGTCAAGACCGGCATTGCACAAGATGACAAGATCCATTTGGAGGTGCTGGAGGGATATTAATTCCCAGATGAACCCAAGAGTGACAGCGTGGACGAGGATGGCGTGCCTCTGATCAACTTGTCTCGCAATTGAATTGCAACTGTGTGTTAACGTAGTTGTTAGTCTGTTGCCAGTATCATTGTTCAACAACAACAACAACATGCATTTTAAGGCCATTTTCCCTGCTAGAGCGGGGGTTAGCCTTGCGGTCCCCATGACAATCTTCTCCATTTTGCCCTATTTTCTGCATCTCTCCTTGTTAACCCCCTTGCCCGCATTTCTTCTTCCACCATCTTTAGCCAAGTCTTTCTCGGTCTTCCCCGTCCTCTACTTCCTTCTACATTAACTTCCATCACTCTTCTCAACCAGTCACTTTCATCCTTCCTCAACACATGACCAAACCATCTCAACCTGTTCCTCTTCACAGCATCAATCACAGGCAATATTCCCATCATCTTTCGCAATTCATCATTTGTCTTCCTCTCTCTCAACGATACTCCGCACATCCATCGAACCATTCGCATTTCTACCCTTTCCAGCCTTCGTTGCTGCTCTACGTTCATTACCCATGTCTCGCTCCCATAAATCATAACACTTCTCACACATGCAGCATACACCTTTCCCTTCAGCTTCAGCGACACTCTCCTCCTCATCAGCACGCCACTCAGTTCCCGAAACTTCTTCCATGCACATCTCACTCGAGCAACCGTTGCCGAGTCTGATCCACCTTCTCCATTCAGCATGTCTCCGAGGTAGCAAAATGTTTTCACACCTTCCAACTTCACGCCGTCTCCAAGATCCAACTCAACATTTCCTCCATCTGCAGCTCCCTCTGTGCACACCTTACATTTGAATGTAGCTGCCACACTGGTAAATGACCCTCTCAGACCACTACATTTTTGATGAACCCACTCAGCGCACATTGTACATTGAATGGAGTTCACTCCGACACCCTTCCTGCACACAGCACACGGCCACTTCCCAGTTCTTTCCACCTCACCACATGCTTTACCACTTGCCATCACCTTCGTCTTTCCGATATTCACCTTCAGACCTTTTGTCTCCATACATTCCTTCCACTTGTTCATCTTTTCCTTCAGTCCATCCATACTTTCCGCAATCAACACCAGATCATCTGCATACAACAACTCCCACGGTAAACCCTGCTTTACATTCTGAGCCAGCACCTCCATCACAGCTACAAATAGTAGTGGACTTAGTACCGACCCCTGATGCACTCCCACCTTCACCTCAAACTCACCACTGTTCCCGTCCTTCGTCCTTACAGCTGTGCGCGCTCTTTTGTACATTGCCATCACGACTCTGATCAACCATTCCTCCACTCCTAACTTCCTCAATGCCCATGTCAATACTTTGCGTGGAACCCTATCGAATGCTTTCTCCAGATCAACACACCCAAAAAACAACTTCTTCCTCTTATCCATGTACTTCTCCTGCAACTGCCTCACAATGAAAAGCGCATCTGTCGTTCCTCTTCCTGGCATAAATCCAAACTGCATTTCGTCGATCTTCACTTTCTTCCTTATCCTCCTCTCCAACACCCTTTCCAATACCTTCATTCCATGCTCCAATAACTTTATCGCTCGGTACGAGCCACACTCCAGAGGGTCACCTTTCCCCTTGTATAGAGGGATGAGGGTACTCAGTTCCCAATCCACTGGAATGCGGCCTTCTTTCACCACCAGATTACAGATCTCTGTCATTCTCTTCACAACCCAACTTCCTGCTGCCTTCAACATATCTCCCACAACTCCCGTCGGCCCTCCCGCTTTTCCACTCTTCATTGCTTTTATCGCTTCCTCAACTTCCCTCTCAGTTATCTTCTCTGCCGGTCCTAAAACTGGGTTACTCTCTATGTTGCCATCCCATTCATTCTCTGTATTCAACAGCATTTCCATATATCTTTTCCATCTTCCTTTAATTCCATCTTGGTCGACAACGATTTGTCCCACTTCATCCTTCAAGCAACTCACCCCCATCACATCACACCTCTCTTTCGCTATGTGCTTTGCAATCTTGAATACTGCTTTCTGACCCTCTTCCGAATCCAAGCGTTCTCGGAACATTTTCCTACATGCCTCCTGTGCCTTTGCTACCTCTTTCTTTGCAGCCTTCCTGGCTGCCTTATAACTTTCATGCTCTACTGTTTCTGCTCCCGTACCCTTTGCCTTCTGCCACTCCTTGAACTTCTTCCTCTTCTCGTCAATCCTCTTTCCAACTTCAACATCCCACCACCATGTTTCCGAGTGCCTCGGTGGTCCTTTTGTCCATCCACATACCTCACCAACGGCTCCCAACAGACTAGTTTTCATTGACATCCAACCACTTTCAAGCTCAAGCACATCATCCTCTACCCTACTCAGCCTCTCTTTTAATGCCTCCCTTACTGTCACCTCTTTCAACCTCCACACCTTCATTCTCGGTTGGTACTTCACCCGCCGAGCTCTCCTCGCACCTTTCACCCTTATGTCGCAGACAACCAAGTGGTGCTGTGAAACAGCCTCCTCCCCCGGGATCACCTTTGTGTCCCGGACGTGCCCCCTATCTCGCCTACGCACCATCAGGTAGTCAACGGTTGTCGTCGACCCACCTGACGTGTATGTAACAAGCTAATTATCCTCTTTCTGGAACTGAGTATTACAAATCAACAAATCAGCTCCATCAGCAAACTCCAAAATTATTTCACCTTCTCCATTTCTCACACCATATCCATAACCCCCATGAACTCCCTCAAAACCATCCATACTCCTTCCCACATGTCCATTCAGGTCTCCTCCCACCACAACAACTTCCTCATCTTTCACGTTTTCCATCAACTTCTCTATCGCACACCAGAAGTTGTCCTTCTCTTCATCGCTTCGACCAACCTGCGGAGCATATCCCGAGATGACGTTCACCAAGAGCTTTCCAATCATCATTTTCACCATCATCAACCTATCACTCACTCTAGTCACACTCACCACACTGTCTACAAACTCCTCAGAAAACAGGACACCAACACCATTCACGCCCTCAGGGCACCCTTGCCACACAAACTTGTATTTCTGTCCCTGCCTACCCTTCACCATTCTCACACCACTTCCCTTCCATCTCGTCTCTTGCACACAACATATGTCCACTCTTCTTCTGACAAATACTTCCACCACTTCTCCTGATCTCCCTGTCATTGTCCCTACATTCCATGTCTCAAACCTCAGAAACCGATCTCCACTTCGTGCTGCACCCTGCCCATATGTAGTTGTAATTGTCATGGTTCTCTTTTTGAGGCAATGTTTTTATGGCCGGATGCCCTTCCTGACGCCAACCCTCTTAGTCGTCTCTTACGACACGCAGGGATATGGTGTACCTATTCTGACCAGGGTACACACTGGGAGATCATTGTTAGATCATTTGATCATTAGATCATTGTACACAGACCAGCCAGTATCATTGTTCACACCTGAGGATTTAATGAATGTATATCACATGAACATTACCTATGCCTAGATACTAATGTGAGGATATTATCGATTTGACTCCAGTTTTCTTGCATTGTTAGCGTGATAGCAAACTCTTGAATTCAGTTATTTTATTTTGTGTTTTTTGCAGGGTACGAACAATTGAAATTGCAATGACATAAAAATGGCGTAATCTATGCAGCCAATCTGAAGAACATTTACAATTTATAAGCGCACGTCATGGCTTTTTCAATACGTTTAAGCACAAATGCTAATGAAGCGCATGTGTGTGTTCCACTAAATCTAAAGATAAGCGCATACGCTTATTATCCAGATTCTACTGTACATCTATCTAGTTGTTTTAATCTATTGATAAGTTCATTGCTGTGTGGTTGTTCTCACAGCCCTAATTATTTCACTTGCAACCGTACCAAAAAATAGCTTCTTAGGAATTAATGTTGCTGTCCAAGAAAGGCTTCTGTACAATGTGGAATGGAAAAGCATCTCATTTATCAAATAATTTGGTGTGAAATTTGTTATTATGGATATCGATTTGTAATTCCAAAAAAGAAACTTAAGTGGGAGTTTGGTTTTCCTTTTTTAATTTGAGTTATTTTGGATATACAGGGTGGGCAAATTAGCTATTCCCGGTTTTGAACCCCTGTAATTCTGTTGCTACGAAACTAAATCGAACAAAATATTTACAGGATATACAGTGCCTATAGAAAGTCTACGCCCCCTTTCAAAATTTTCACCTTTTGTTGCCTTATAGCTTGCAATTAAAGTTTATTAAATATAACTTTTCCACCTTTATTTACACATCGTAATCTGCAATTTCCAAGTGAAAAACAAATTCTACAAATGTCAGAAAATTAAAAATACAAAACTAGAATATCTTGGTTGGATACGTGTCCACCCCCCTTATAATAACAATTGTAAACTAGAACGCCACTCAGTAGAGCGCATACTCCCGCCGTGGGTCAAGTTGGAATAATACGTTTTGTTTAACATCCCCTCTCCCCAAAACAAAAAATGAAAAAGAAAGTAGGCCCTAACTGTCAGAGAATTTATTTTGATATATCTCTGAATTAGAGGAGAAAAACATAATTTAAGAATAAGAATACAAGCTTTAATGCAGTAAAACAGAAAAAAAAATTCCTGGATCTGGAATAATATCCTGAGCTTCACCAAAAACTAATCAATTCTTCCTCATCCCAAGGGCAATCATCCCACCAACTTTCATCCAAATCCGTTCAGAACTTTTCCAGATATCTTCTTCACAAACATACGAACACACGCACACACACACACACACACACACACACACACACACACACACACACACACACACACGGACGGACGGACACAATCGAATGCATTGCTCCCTGGTGGGAGTAATTAGCTCAGGTGTAACCAATCACCTTCAAAATCACAAACCATGTTAATTGATCTCCACCTGTGTTAAATTGCAGTGATTCTGATTATTTGAGAATCCGAATGTTCACTATTACAATGATGTGGGTTTTTTAACCATTCATCTACGTCTATTGATTATCGTGCTTCTTTATAGTTGAAATGTTATCCCTTAATTGCATTTCACAAAGTGTACACAACCCATTGGTGGCTCTCTCTCTCTCCCCCCCCCCCCCCCCCCCCCCTCCCTCTCTTCCCCCCTCTCTCTCCCCCTCTCTGGTATATTGTTTCTAGAAGTTTACTCCACACTTCCTTCTGTTGTAGTATTCTCTCTGTACAGTAATTGATTATTTCCACCCTTTTGTTATCAAATCAAAGGGAGGCGCAAAGCACCCCTCACTTTATATAAGGGATCGTTTCTCTGATACAACTTTAACATGGGGACTGAAAATTCGTTTGTTGGCTTCTACTGGTATATTATATTGTTACGGATCCGGGGGACGGCACTCCCGTTAGCAAGGGGGGGGGGGGTTAATCCCCTTGTCCTGTTAAGCTGGCCATCCGACCGGTCCTGGGTGTATGACGTCACTTCCGGTCGATGGTAAGTCGGGTTGTAAGCCCAAT
>NW_027618997.1:25000-55650 GCF_964187855.1 Myxine glutinosa
ATGTGCTCCGTGCTCTGTTTGAACAGGAGGGGCGGGGTCGCCGGGAAGAGGCAAGCCCAGGGCGCGCCACGAGGGGCGGGGCTGTTCAGCCCCATGCCCGAATAAGGGAACAAGCCCGTAGCTCGCCATGAGGGGCGCGCCGTTCGGCGCCATGTAAAAATAAGGAGGCAAGCCCGTGGTATTGCCATATAAGGTCACAGAGCACGGGGGGAGGGCGGTACCGAAACCGACGAGGGCGTGTCACACCCGCGCTTGAGGATGAGATATGCGTGGAAGATCGCGCAAGAGAGAGATGAGTAAGGGATCCCCACGTTGAGTCCCCACGATCCCTCGGCAGATGAGTTGAGTCCACCACAGAGTCCACCACCACCAGCTTGGAGACCACCACCACCAGCTTGGAGTCCACCACCACCAGCTTTGAGACCACGCAGTTTCGACCCGCTGCGACGCGGGAGCCAGATTGCGGTGGCATCGGTGGCCGTCGAGGTCCTGCCCGACGTCCCGTGCGGGATCAAGCTCCAGCTCCGGTTCCCGTTGGACCTTCCTCTCCTTCCAGTCCTTCCATTCCTGCCTGCAATTTCCCCATTCGTGTGAGTTTGATTGTCGTCCGTTTTGTGTGTCTTGTCCTGGGGTATTAATTAAGACTGTAGGTAAGCTAGCGTTGCACTGTGTCTCCTTGATTCCTTCTGTCTTTATTTTATTATCCTTCCTCCTCCTTGGTTTCTTTTGGTTGTAAATAGTAATAATAAATTATAGTCGTATTGCAAACCCTTTTTGTCTTCTTCTTCTTCACATCCGTCGTCTTTGTCCTTTCCCAATTGAATACCTGTGGCACGATTTGGCCAACGTTAAGGAATCGGGTCTAGTCTTTGTTAACGGTTCAGGCCGCGGCTGCCATCCGCTCGGCAAATTACCATCTTATCCGCGGTCACGAACGAAGCTGCTCACCGGCCTTTCCGGAGGTCGCGGTGCAGCTTCAGGGACCACGTCGGTCAGTAACAAGCGAGGGGACTAATACCCCCTCAAAGGGGAACCATAAGCCGACGTCGGGTTCCGTAACAATTGGTGCCAGGAGTGGGATTCGAGGCCCGAACCAAATTTTTAAACATCTAAAAAAAAAATTGGTCCAAATTTGGATCGGCCAACATTGCAATAACATCTAAATTTAAGTCGTGCCATGGATGGTCAAGATGATCGGATGCCGGTGGGGGAAATATAAGAGGGGGTAGAATCGACCCAGGACCCCAGGGAAGAAGTGGGGAAAATGGAGGAGGAGAGCAAAGAAGGTGCGGTCGTGGGGGTTACAGGCACACGAAATGGCGGCCTCCCGTACGTGACTGCGACAGCCGAGCCCGCAGTGCCAATGGACTTTTGCCTATTTATAACGCATTTCATGGCATCTATGAAGGGTGACAGTAGGGGATTGGATGCAATGATGGCTACCCAGGGAATCGACATGAAAAAAAGGAGGAAGGGAGCAAGGGACAACCCGGAGGGATATCGGGAGCGAATAAACGACAGCATTAAAAAAATGGGGGAGATCGTAGACGGCATGGGAGGCGGGAGAGGCACATCGGTGCACAGCGAGGTAAAGCAGGTCGAGAAGCGCTGGGTGAGTAAAGCGGAGAAAAGCACGGGTAAAATGACGGGTGTAGAGATCGCGACCCGGGGTTTGGGGCAGCCGGCGACCGCTGAGGTAGGAGAGAAAATTTTATTAAAGCCAGCGGTCGTTGAGGCGAATAAAGAAAAAGAAATAATGGGTATAGTTAAAATTGAAGAGACGACGGAGGTAGCCCGGGAATTGCAGGGAGAAATGGATTATGTACAAAGTCCGTGCTCACATCACGATGCTGTGCTTAATAACCCAAATGAAGATTTGCAGGTGTTGGTGCAGGGAGGAAGAAGACCCCCGAAGGTGAGACGGGCTGTATGTGGTGCCGGGAGATTTTGTAAGAGGGGGTTTGGCGCGAAGAGAATTGTCGCGCGATTGGGGTCGATATGGCACCCGGGCGTTGGTGAAGGGTCCCGTGTGAGTGGAAATGGCGCGCTTGTGGAAAAAAAGTGTGCATCGGGGAATGGGTGTGTTACAAAGTGCGAGTGTGAAACCGAGTGCGAGCGGGAATGCACGTCGGGGTGTACGGAGTGTGACACGGAGAATGAGTTGGTGGTGGCACGAGTGCGAGAGAGCACATCGGAGCGCGAGTGTGAAACCGAGTGCGAGCGGGAATGCACGTCGGGGTGTACGGAGTGTGACACGGAGAATGAGGTGGTGGTGGCGCGAGTGCGAGAGAGAGCACATCAGAGCGCGAGTGTGAAACCGAGTGCGAGCGAGAATGCACGTTGGGGTGTACGGAGTGTGACACAGGGAGTGAAAGCGATACGGAGTGTACGTGCGAGGGTGAGTGTGACACGGAGAGTAAAGTGGTGGTGGAACGTGTGCGAGGAAGCACACCTGAGTTGATGGTGGCGCGAGTGCGAGAGAGCACATCGGAGCGCGAGTGTGAAACCGAGTGCGAGCGAGAATGCACGTCGGGGTGTACGGAGTGTGACACAGAGAGTGAGTTGGTGGTGGCGCGAGTGTGGGAGAGCCCATCGGAGCGCGTGAGTGGGTGGATGCAAGAGTGCACGCCATGGTGAGTGGTACGGAGTACTTACCGAGTGAGGAGAGTGCGCCAGAAGGTGCGCAGGAGGTGTGGTGTGTAACAGGGAGTGCGTTGGTGGAATGGACGGAGTGTGTGGAATGTACGGGCGGCGTTGGAACGCCGGGCTTTGTAAGTGTGAAACGGGTCGCGTGGGGTGAGCATGCAAGTGAAGCATCGACGTTGACCAGGTTAGCAGCTAGGGCGACGGATAACGGGCGCTCGGTGCGCGGAGCGCTTTGTTGGATGCGAAGCCTCGCGCGGATCGATGCTGCGTCGCCCTGCTTCGGAGCGTCGCGCACGATTCGGGCCTGGCCCCGCACGGTCGAGTCCGGGCCTTGTCGGGCGAGGCGACCGGTCCGGTTCAAGGGCGAGTGGGAGGAAGCGGAACGGTGCCCCCTCGTGGGGGCGGAGTTGCGACCGGGCGAGATTGAGCCATCGGGCCCGGGACCGCAAGGTACCGCGCCGAGATGGTGCGTGGAATCTCGGCCCGACCAAGCCCCCCCCCCCCCCCCCCCCTGAACCGAAAGCCGGACGGATTCAACCTGCAGGCGAACAAACCACCCGCGTTCATTGCTCAGCTGTGCGAAGCCGGGCTTTGAGAATGTAACGACGCACCGAGGCTCAAGTTTAATGAACGGTGATGATGATAGTGTTTTTGATCCGAAATTTAGAAAAGTGAATAGAATTGGCAGATAATTGGAAAATTTTTGATTGATTGCAATTGGATGAGCCAAATTGGTAGTGAGAGATGCCCGATGTGGAGGGATGGCAACTCTGCCATCCCTCACAGCGGGGGCAAAGTAGCACTAGTTATGGGGTTGGCAGTGAAAACTAGCCCGGGAGGGTTAGGATATCGTGTGTAGGGACCTAGAGATTGACCATAGGTAACGTTAAGGTTAGGTAGCAACATTGAACCGGTAGTGGGGACATAGAGAGGGTAGTTGGATGATAATGACGAGGGAGCGCAATAATGTAAGGGGCGACGGGGAAGAGCGAGTTTTAGCAGGGCACCACGTAGATTAGATGATGCCGTGTGAGTGTTGGAGGTGTATTCAAAAGTGTATTGAGCGTGGAAGTGTATGGAGCAGTGAGTGAGGAACGATTGAGATTGCACAGGTGTGCAACTGAACAGGTGTATGGAGCAGTGTATGAGTGAGTGATGGTGATGTGTGTTGTGTTGACCAAATGGTCCCAGGAGGAAGAAGGGTGCAGGAAGCACCAGTAGGAGTGATTGCACAGGTGTGCAACTGCAGGTGTATGGAGAATGGTTGTGTGAAATACATGGAGTGTGGAATATATGGAGTAGGGAATGGATGGTATGGAGTGAGTATGGTGGAAACTGTGGAGTGGATGGTGCGAAGGTGTGGATGGGGGAAAGGAGGATGGACCCCCATCACGAATACCCGGGGAGGGTAGTGTAAGTGTTAGGTAGAGGGTATAGGTAAATTGTGGTTGGATATTGGCATCTGTGGTGCGTGTGGAAGAATGGAGTTTGGATGGGTGCATTAGTGACGTGGAAATGGCTGGGCGTGTGGCCTGTTAGTGTGTGTAGTTGATTGGGCACTCCACCACTGTGAGGATGTCGGCCAGGTGAGGCCGCAGGTGGGCTCTGGGAGCCGTTAGAGTTGTGGATGGGGCCCGAGGATCCGGAGGACGGACGGACTGTCGTTGTCTCCGTAGCCCAGTGCCAGAGGGCACCGAGGGGTGACAGAGCCAGGAGGGGCCTTCCCCAGTTAGATAGGTTAGGTGAGGAGCAGGTAAGCTCGGAGACAACGACAGTGGTGGAGGTGTGCAGGTGGGTAGACCTGCTGGGAGAGCTACACGACTCAGCCCTGAAATTGTGCAAGGGCACAGGGAGTTGAACCGGGGGAGTGAGACCCCAAATTGAGGAAGCACCACAGTTTGGTCAATGGGAATTGGTTTTTAGAACCCATAGTGTAAGTTGGCCAATGGATTGGCAGGGAAGACCCCGGGTAGTGTAAAGTGTGTTAATGTCATTTCGAGAATAGTTAGGATTAAGAATCTCCTTGCACCATCTGCATCCACTCACCTGAGGTGACGCGACTCCACACCATGCCAGGTTTTATTATTTTTATTGTGCAAATGTTTGGAATGTGAGACGCATCATGACGTGGGTGTGACATTGTGCTTTGTTGTTCCATCTCTCCCTCCTTATGAGGATTGATGATGAATTGGTGATGGCAAATTTTGGTTAGAGGGATTGTGGGGACGAATTGGGTATGGGGGAAATATGGGGAAGACGTGACGATAGCGACGGATTTGTAAGGTGGAGTGTAATGTGTAGATTGTTGTAAATATGGGGTAAGGGCAAGGGTAGAGTAGGTGACGGGGGGGGGGGTGACGTACGGTAGGGACGAGCTTTTCTCCGCTCCGTCTCCAAACGCACCTCGCCTTGCATTGCCTTGTTTGACGTGTACCCTTGTGACCTTACCCCTCGCTCACCTGTCTTTTCCCCCCCCCCTTGTCTCCCACACGAGGACTGGGCGCCGAGGGGAGCGTGCGGGAGTCCGCCATTGTGCGCCCGAAACTCTCGCAACCACAGCTGTCTGCATCGATGCACCACGTATGGACCACATGTCTGTGGCTGAGCACCACTGATGGACCCTATGGGTTGGGGCATGGCCCCTCTGCTGGAACCGGCCATGAAGGCCCGAGATCTTGCTGGCGGACCTTGGTCACAGGGCACCGATGCCACACAGGTGAACCACAATAGTCGGCCCTGTGGGCCATAAATAAATAAAAGAACAATGGACACGGTTGTGCACTTTTATTATGTCCAAATAGGCCGCCAGCAAAGAAGTTGACATCAGGAAGAATACCAATGGCCAGCAGAGGGAGCCGAAGAGGAAGACCAGCACCAGGGTGTGTTGGTTTATTTTTACTGAACTGTGGTGACTGTGCACCGATTGGTGCTTGAGGGTGCTTTGGTGCGTTTTGGGTGCTTTCTGGTGCGGCGATGCAGGGCAAGCTGTCTCCCCCCCAAAAGAACAATCACAGGTCCTGGGTTGCGTATTGTAAATAAAAGTAGCGTCAACTGTAAATAATACTCCCCCATCGTAAATGTATAGTTTGACGACCATTCCGCAATTCGGTTAGTTGTGGGCGTAAATCTGTTAGGCAGGGTGCAATGGAGCAGCGGGACATACTTATTTGTGTTTTAAAACTGTCACACTCAGGGTCAGGTTAAATGTAGAGGGAACTACACCTACGTGCCACACTAAAAGTAAAGGTAATAGGCCCGGGACGTGCCTAAGAGGAGGAGGGTGCAGTGTTGTGGATATGAGAATTGTGTTTTTTTATTGTGTAGTAAATGGTAAAATATCACCCTCCTTCCTCCAGTTGTGTATAAAGGTCAAAAGGGCGTCCCTTAGTTAGGTCATATACAATCACGTTAGCCAATCATAGATTTCCTCCTTGTTGGTAGTTTATTTCCTTATTCTATGTAGGTTAAGGCTGTGTCTTCCATTAATTGACACTCCATTGCACCGAATCAAATAAGAATAGCTCCCCTTCAATAATTACATTTCCCAGCCCAAACTCCCTCTCTGGGTAAAGCAGCTTCACAAGTGTGGGGTGCGCGCCCTCTCATTTCGCTGCAAATAGTGAATATGTGCTCCGTGCTCTGTTTGAACAGGAGGGCCGGGGTCGCCGGGAAGAGGCAAGCCCAGGGCGTGCCACGAGGGGCGGGGCTGTTCAGCCCCATGCCCAAATAAGGGAACAAGCCCGTAGCTCGCCACGAGGGGCGCGCCGTTCGGCGCCATGTCCAAATAAGGAGGCAAGCCCGTGGCATTGCCATATAAGGTCACAGAGCACGGGGGGAGGGCGGTACCGAAACCGACGAGGGCGTGTCACACCCGCGCTTGAGGATGAGATATGCGTGGAAGATCGCGCAAGAGAGAGATGAGTAAGGGATCCCCACGTTGAGTCCCCACGATCCCTAGGCAGATGAGTAAAAGATCCCCACGTTGAGTCCCCACGATCCCCACGATCCCTAAGCAGATGAGTTGAGTCCACCACAGAGAGTCCACCACCACCAGCTTGGAGACCACCACCACCAGCTTGGAGTCCACCACCACCAGCTTTGAGACCACGCAGTTTCGACCCGCTGCGACGCGGGAGCCAGATTGCGGTGGCATCGGTGGCCGTCGATGTCCCGCCCGACGTCCCGTGCGGGATCAAGCTCCAGCTCCGGTTCCCGTTGGACCTTCCTCTCCTTCCAGTCCTTCCATTCCTGCCTGCAATTTCCCCATTCGTGTGAGTTTGATTGTCGTCCGTTTTGTGTGTCTTGTCCTGGGGTATTAATTAAGACTGTAGGTAAGCTAGCGTTGCACTGTGTCTCCTTGATTCCTTCTGTCTTTATTTTATTATCCTTCCCCTCCTTGGTTTCTTTTGGTTGTAAATAGTAATAATAAATTATAGTCGTATTGCAAACCCTTTTTGTCTTCTTCTTCTTCACATCCGTCGTCTTTGTCTTTTCCCAATTGAATACCTGTGGCACGATTTGGCCAACGTTAAGGAATCGGGTCTAGTCTTTGTTAACGGTTCGGGCCGCGGCTGCCATCCGCTCGGCAAATTACGAACAAATTTTTGCAAATTACGAACGAAGAACGAAGCCGCGGTCACGAACGAAGCTGCTCACCGACCTTTCCGGAGGTCGCGGTGCAGCTTCAGGGACCACGTCGGTCAGTAACAAGCGAGGGGACTAATCCCCCCTCAAAGGGGAACCATAGGCCGACGTCGGGTTCCGTAACAATATATATATATATATATATATATATATATATATATATATATATATATATATATATATATAAATTATATATATATATATATACACACTTTATACCCCTTTAAAATATTTTTAAAATAAAAAAATTCTAATATGCTGGCTCAATGGCCTAATGGATAAAGCATCAGACTCTCAAGCTGGGGATTGTGGGTTCAAACCCTGTCTGGGTTGGATATTTTTTCCCCTTACTTTTTCAAGTCTTTTATATCGTCTTGAATAAAGTCTTGTACGATGAACAAATACATTTTGTTTGTATTTAAAATGCATCTTGTGAAAAATGCCTGGCGCATACAAAAGGCCCCTTTATATGGGGTGTGCCATTTGGCAAACTATAGAGAAGAAGGGACATTCTTGGGTAAAATCCCAGGGGCATAGAAAAGGCCCTTTTAAATAAGGGTATGTGCCACGTGGTAAAGTAGAGAAAAGAAGGGATATTCCATAGCTTATAGAAAATGTCGAACAATAGAAAAGAAGGGACATTCAAAAAATCTCGTGTGCATGCTGTACTACCCTAGTGTTCTTAGGAGGAACCAAGTAATGCTCCAGAACATCTCATAAAAAGGGGTGGCCTACGTCTGGCAAATAAAATACATTTACTTCTTCATGCAGGTGTGTGAATCAAATTGGCACCCCTTTATGTGAACTTTTCTGGAGCATTACTTTGTTCCTCCTAAGAACACAAGGGCAGTACAGCATGCACACAAGACTTTTTGAATGTCCCTTATTTTCTAGACTTTACCACATGGCACATACCCTTATATAAAGGGGCTTTTTCTATGCCCCTGGCGTTTTTCACGAGATACATTTTAAGTACAAACAAAATGTATTTGTTGATCATACAATACTTTATTCAAGACAATATAAAAGACTTGGAAAAAGTAAGGGGAAAAATATTCAATATCATTTTGATGCTGTAATTGTCTTTTCTTCCATTAACTTCTTTAGGTTTCACACACAATTACCTCCTAATACGAATCCATGGTCCCTGTCTGATTAACTAGTCCGAAGCTTCAAAGTATTGACTATAGCTGTCAAAACTGTGAATTTACTCCAAGCTTATTTTTCTTTGTGAATGCACCTGAGCTTTCACAGTGCAACAAACCACATTTCTTTCACACAACTTTTGGAGTGGTGGAGGGGGAGGGGGTTTGGTACAGTTGCATGGTGGGCAATAAGTCTGTGCACAGTCTATTTGTAACGATGTTTCTGCAAGAATGGACTTTTCCTACCAGAATAGGAAACATTGTTATGCAGTTATTGAGGCTTCTGGAAGAGCATAACGACAGTACAGCAATGGATCGACAGCCAAAATGGTGCAAAGGAAAAGTCTGAATTGATCTACAAACAATTCCTGGTCAGAGTTGATCAGTTTTCTTTTCTATTTTGATTCTCAGCATGACAAGAAAGGGCTTTATACTTCACTGTTCTCTATGATGCACAATCTAATGTGTTCCACTTATTCTTTCATTTTTGGTAGGTATTTTTTAAAGGGAAAATTACTCCTGAATTTCTCTTGAAAATGCGTGCCCCCGTTTGTGCTGCCGCCTTCACCTGTTGTGTGCAGATGAAACTGCAAAGGAGAAAGATGATGAATTCCGAGCAGCACTGGAGAAGGCTGTAATATTGCAGGCTGGATATCTCATTACAGCATGCCACGAGCTCATTCAGTCAGCTTTGCCACCAGGGAGCTGCATCGACTCCCTCCTGAAGCTCATTGGCAGACTTTATAGCACGCTTACGGGCCTTGTCAAGCATGTGAGGCTTGCTTCTCTTCACCGACTTGGAAATGCTTTCATTTTCCCAACTTGCTTAAACATTGTGCATTTTCTTCATTAGTTAAGGGTCCATCAAATAGAATGCTCGATGTTTGGTATAGATCTGCCATTTAGATCAAGTTTAGTGAATTTTTCTTCTCAGGTGTAATGTACCTATCTCTCCCTGTGTGTGTAGTATCTGCAGGTGTACGCACTTTCAGCTGGACACCTGCCTGCTCGCTTCGAGAAGCTGGTGTGTGTATGTGTGTGTCTGCGTGGGTGTGCTTACTATGCTTCATAAACAGTTTTGAAAGATTTATTTATATTAATGTCAATGACATCTCACACTGTTAATCAGATATGATTTGGTCTTGAGAACAGTTGTTGCAATGCAAAAACAAAGCTATTTGAAAACTTATTGTTAAAGTTATTGCCATGTGTTATCATAACCAGAGCAGCAAAAATGTTCCATATAGTGTTGAGGGAAATCTTGTAAAGCTCTTCACGTGGTGAAGCAAACCATTTGGTAAAGTGTATGAAGTTGTACATCCCAGTTGAAATGTAGTGTCCTTTGTTAATTTATTTTTTGGGGTGCTTGAGAATGCGGTTTGTTCTTTGAAAAGTTTCATTATACCAGTGTGAATATGTTATTCAACTGTTGTGTTAACTGTGTGTTTTAGGTGAGGCTTTCAGGCTCACACCTGACTCCCCAGTGCTACGCATTCATCACCTATCTCCAGGTACACTCACCATTATGTAATAATGGATGAAATCAATTAATTATTAGGACGTTGATTGAAGTATGCTAGCCGTTGTTGGAAACAAGAAGAAGCTGACATTTGGGTGTTAACCCTCGATCAATGTCCTGCTTATTTCATCCATTGTTTTATCTGTTTCCCGACCCAAATCTGCACTGGCCTTCAGCAGCTAGACTAGTTCTTCTTTTATTTAGCCTTATGTAGTTTACTAAAGTCATATATTTGCTATTATGGAAGAGCTTCTGTCTGTACATGTGGTTCGTTTGTCATCATTCCTGGAATACAATAAGATAACTCTTGTGAGCCTGTCTTTACCTGTACCAGTAGAAGCAAATTAATTGAGCAACCCTCGCATTGTTCATTCATTGTATTGTGTCAGACTAAATCAATGGGAGCTTCTATCAATATGATTTTTGGTAGGATTGTACGAAGTTGTATCCAAGCGCAAGAGAAAATCAATGCAGGAAGTGGGTTAGCTCTTGCGCCACAAATTTGTTTGTGATCATGCAAGCACATCACTTGAGTTTGAAACCGATTGCTCAGCTTAGGCAGGGTTTAATTTGTCATATACAGTATACTTAATTAATGAAGTTAAATTTGGCCAATTTTTTTAATTGTAAATTTGCCAAAAATATGAATTCTGAATAAGCTTGTTGAATATGCATGCACCAATACCATTAGCAGGAAGTGTATGGCTGGCAGGATGGCCTAGAGGTATGCGCACACTCCTCTAAGCTGTCTCGCCTGGGTTTGATTCCTGACTCAGTTACAAACTGTCATCCCGTTGTTTCATAGGCAGGGTGAGTCATCAATGTGTCTGCCGTCCCTCGGATAGATGTTAAACTGAACGTCCCGTCTACCTGTATTAGTGGGTAGATGTTAAAGATACCATGGTGTCCTTCGCAAATAGCGATATGTCATTGGCATCTTGAACAAATTACAAATTCCTGCCCGAACCTACAGAGTGCACTGCATCAGTGGCACAGCTGTGCCTTCAACCAATTATGCTACCCCACAGCCTTGTGCCATTTACGAAACAAGGGATAGGAAGTGTGAACATTCTGCATTTTGCAGTTATTTTCTTGCAACTTGCAGAGAAAGTTCACTGAACACATCTAGCTGGTATTTCTTTTTAATTCTTGCATCGACAGACGGTTAATCGTAAGTTCCTCAAAGTACAAAGACCAACATAAGACCGTGACGGGTGAATGAAAAAAATGAAAAGTTTTGTATGAACAGAAACTAGGTGAGAGCTTCAGCAGTGAAACTGATAGAAATATGGTTGGTGAAGTACAAGTGGATTTGCATGGAGTACGGTGAAAATTGACAGCACACTTTTAACTGTAGATGGTGTGCACAAACCATGAAGAACAATTTGGATTTCTGCCAATATTTTTGGACCAAACTAACATTTCTAAAAGACTTCTTCGTGTAGATTATTATAGTTATCATAGTTCATATGCCTCCTTTTTATTTCTTTACATGAATGAGGCTTATGGAAGAACAAGGTAGAACTGGGAGTGAGAAAACGTCAAAGGAATGGTTGAATAGGAAAACGCATATTGGTTTTGATTACTACACAATGGGAAAGGGCTAATCTTTACATTCAATAGAAAATAACTAACTACTGCAGGCTACATGTTGTCGTGCAATTTAACTATAGGGGGTTTGCCTTTATGGCACAACCGCAACAATATATATATATATATATACACCACCGATCAAAAGTTTTCGAACACCTCAATTTTTCCAGTTTTTATTGAAATTTACGCATTTTAATGTCTCAATTTAAAATTTTAAAAAACGCATTTTAATGTCTCAATGTACTCTGAAATTAAGCAGAGAACAAATAAACAATTGGAGATAAAAAAATAAATCATAGAATCATTTTGTTTAACAAAATTTAATTTAAATATTTGACTCAGCAAAGTAGCCACCTTTTGCAGATATAACCGCCAAACACACTCGTGGCATTCTTTCTTCAATGGAAATCAAATATTGTTCGGGAAGTTCTTCCCAACACTTGCAGAAGTTCCCACAAATGTGTTGCACTTGTAGGTTGCTTTGCTTTCACCCTTCTGTCCAGTTCATCCCAAACCAGCTCGATGGGGTTTAAGTCTGGAGACATTCCTGGACATTCCATGATTTGAAGTCTACCGTCTTGTTCTTTTCCTCGAATGTAGTTTTGACATAGCCTGGAGGTGTGTTTAGGGTCATTATCTTGCTGTTGGATGAACCCCTGACCAACTAGGCGTATACCAGAAGGTATTGCATGGCGCTGCAAAATGCTGTGGTAGCCGTTTTGGTTCAGGATGCCAGTCACTCTGTGCAAGTCGCCGACTCTGGATCCAGCAAAAGAGCCCCAGACCATCACGCTTCCTGGTCCATGTTTGACAGTTGGTTTCACACACTGAGGAACCATCCTTTCGCCTACTCGACGGCGGACAAAAACCCTGTGTGATGAACCAAAGATTTCAAATTTTGATTCATCGGTCCATAAGACCTTCTTCCAGTTTTCAGTAGTTCACTGGCAGTGCTTTATGGCCCAGGCAAGCCTCTTTGTCTTATTTTGCCATCTTAGCAATGGCTTTCTTACTGCCACTCGACCTGTCAAACCTGCAGCTCAAAGTCTTCTCTTCACAGTTGAAACTGAGACTTGCTTACTTCGAGCAGTGTTGAGCTGTGCTTGAAGCTGTTGTCCTGTGAGCCGCCGATCACGCAAGCTGTTGACTCTAAGAAACTTGTCTTCTGATTCTGTTGTGGCTTTGGGTCTGCCAGACCTCTTCCTGTCAGAGTTTCCTCCAATTTCCAATATACTACTTCCTGCAGTGCAATATTGTCCAAATAATGCTTCGGAGGGTGCATTAACAGTCTGTTCCAATACTGCTTTTATACAGACAGGGGGTTTGTAATCAAGTAATCAGCAGAGGTTGGGACACCTGTAGGATTTGTTTGCATCAACTTTCAAGGCTTAATTTACTTACATTGCTGCAGAACGGCTGTAAGTTGTTACCCCATTACTTGTTCCCTGAAGAAGGCCTTTTTTACAATATAACTGTGCAATTTACATTATTTTCCCGTTTTTGCTAACCTAAACTTTTTTTTTTAACCTCGAGCAGTTTACTGCTTCCCTTTGTACCATTTCAGGTTATTCACTGGACAGTGAACTGCGTAAATTTCCATATAAACTGGAAAGATTGAGGTGTTCTAAAACTTTTGACCGGTAGTGCATATATATATATATATATATATATATATATATATATATATATATATATATATATATATATATATATATATATAAATATATATATATATATTGTTACAGACGTGGCTTGGATGTTATGTACCGAGCGGTTTTATGGTATGACCACGTCTGCACAAGTTACCCGATTGTACTCGAACGTCGACGAAGTCGCGCTACGCTGGCTCAATAAGAAAAAGAAGACACCCGGCTGGATTACAATCACACAATACGACACCAACGTTTCGATTCTCAAGTATATTCGTACGGAAAAAAGGTTAGATTACAGGGGCTAGAGGTATATTACAGGAAGACAGGCACTTAGACACACTCTTATATTAACCCCGGACAGACGACAGACACACGGGACAAAATGCTGACTCACACGGGGGTTGATGAAAAGGAAAGGCAGGTCGCGATGGCTCAAGGTGCACTCTTGGCTCAAGGCAGAATCGACTCGGTCCGGTCCAGAGATGCGGGGAGGTATCGTCGCGCTGGGGGTGGCGGTGGCTTCTCTCTCCAGTCTCCAAGCTGAGGCGCATCTGACGTCACGTCCGGCAAGCGGCTGCGTATATCCGGCGGGGAGTGACACGCCCTCGGCTCGTTAGCTCCGCCTCGTGGAATCGGCACGTTGCTTCTCATTGGGTGCGTGCGGGGGGGGTTACTGGCTCCGCCCCTGACGAGGAGCTGACAGCCAGCCCCTTCGGGGTAACCCCGTGGAGCGCATGGTCTGGAGCTAATCGAGCCGGTGTGAGGACGCATCCTCCCCCGCTCCGCCGCCATCTCCTCTGTTGTTGTTGTAATTGTTGTTGTAGTTGTTGTTATTGTTGTTGTTTGGGGAAGAAGATGGGAGGAGGTATGGGAAAGGTCCTAAACTCACTACTGATGCCATATAATCACATTCTGGTGCAACGAAGAGTCATAATTAATGGAGACGAGGCCTTAACTGACATAGAATAAGAATAACTAGGAAGATGTCCGAAAGTTGTCTACGTGTGGTGCGGTGGACCTGGGCACGACATTTAATGGGGGAATAAGGGGAAGGTCGGCTCTACTGATTGTTATTTACATGCAATGGGACTAGGGAATGGGGGATCGGGGAAAGTTGGGGAGTATTGGAGACAATAGGGGAATATTTACAAGCGGATATGGAGGCCAAATTCCATATTCGCAACATTGCACCCTTCTCTACCCTCGGGGCGTCCCGACCCGATAAATTTTTACCTACTTTAGTGTGGCACGCAATGTAGTTCCCTCTACTATTAACTCTACCCTGAGTGCGACAGTTTTACAGATATTCACAAATGAGTAAATATGTCCCCCTGCGACGTTGCACCCTTCTCCTCACAGAAACACACCCACAGGATAACCGAATCCGGAAAGAATTCTCAAACTAAACATACAGCCGGTAGGGAGCATTATTTACACGACTACGCTGCTATTTACACTACGATCCAGGACCTGTTTTTGGAGGAACACATGCAGATGTTATGCATAGAGAGAGCGCGCTTGCCAACATCGATACACCAACCCACGAGTGCTCTGTGGCCGACGGCCTTTAATAACGTGCAGAGCACCCTGTCCCAGCATCAAAAGCACCACCCCACCGCCAATCGGTGCAGTCACCATTGTTCATTGGAATAAAAATAAATTCGACAACCCCTAACCCTGCAGGTGTCTCTTGCTCTTCTTGTGGTGCACTTGGTGGTAACTAAAAGTGGTTCACCTGTATGGCATAGGTGCCACGTTGACCCATAGGTCCATCCCCGGGTGGTGCTTGGCCGCAAACGAACTGCGGTCCATTGTGGGTGGCCACAAACATTGCGGTCCATATGGTGTATCGATCCCGGCAGCAAACAGCGAAAGTGCAGGCCCACAACTGCGCAGCCAGCACCTCTCTCTCCTCTCTCTCTACCCCAAAGCCAGATCCTCGGAGGTGGGAGACAAAAGAAGAAACAAGTGAGTAAGGTGGTAAGGGCGCAAAAGTGCACGCAATGTAAGGTGATGCACACTGGGGGCACATGGGAACCAGGTGAGACAGGTACGTTCCTATCGTACGCCCCCCCCCCCCCCACCAGGTAACCTACATGGCCCCTCCCTTACCCCTTACTGTATCCACACAACACAACACTACCCATAAACATCTACTTTACAAATCAACAAACATCCCTACTGTCTTCCCCGTTCCTCCCATAAACCAAATTCGTCTTCTCTCCCTCCTAACCAATCAAATTTGCCATTTTCAACTCTCATCAAAATTTGCCATCTCCAACTGCACATCAAAATTTGCCATTACCAATTCATCATCAGTCCCTCCTAGGGAGGGAGAGATGGAATCACCCCAATGTCTCATCCACGTCGTGATGCGTCTCACAAATCCTCACAGCAATTCTCATTTCTGCAACACAAACAAAGAAAACACAGGTGTGGAGTCATCATCATCACCACAGGTAAGTGGCTGCGTATGGTGCGACAGGTTCTTCAATCCTAACTATTTCCTAAATGACTTTAACAACTTTACACCACCCGGGGTCTTCCTCCGGCCAAACCATTGGCCCTCTTACACTATGGGTTCTAAAAACCAATTCCCATTGGCCAAACTGTGGTGCTTTTCAATTTGGGGTCTCACTCCCCCGATTCATCTCCCGGTGCCCTCGCACAATTTCTGGGCTGTGGCGTGTACCTCTCCCAGTGGGTCTACCCACCTGCACACCTCCACCACTGCAGTTGCCTCCGAGCTTACCTGCTCCTCACCCTAACCTAACTACCTGGGGAAGGCCCTCTGGCTCTCTCCCCACTCCGTGCCCTCTCTGGCACTGGGCTGCCCGATCCACACCCGGGATCCTCAGGCACCCACTCACAACTACCGGCTCCCAGAGCCCACCTGCGGCCTCACCTGGCCGACATCCTCACAGTGGTGGAGTGCTCAACCAACTACACACACTAACAGGCTACACGCCCAGCCATTTCCACAACACTAATGCACCCATTCACAACACCATTCTGCAACCGCACCACAAATGCCAATATCCAACCACAATTTACCTGCACCCTCTACCTAACACTTACACTACCCGCCCCGGGTACTCGTGAAAGGGGTCCACTCTTCCCCCATCCACACCTTCGCACCACTCCGTACCACTTACTCCAACTCTCTCCACACACCTGTACCTGCACACCTGTGCTCTCACACCTGGTGCCACCTGCACCCTTCTCTCCCCAAGCGCATTCGCGCTGATCCACACACTCACTACTCATACACTGCTCCACACACCTGTCCAGTTGCACACCTGTGCAATCACACCTGTTCAATTCTCACACACACGGCATCATCTCAGCTAACTACTCCCTTCTGAAACTTGCGCTTCCCAGTCGTCCCTTTAAACTATTGCGCTCCCACGTCATTATCATCCATACTAATCTACCTGCGTCCCCACTACAGGTATCAGTCACTAACTAAACTTAACGTCACCTAATGTCAATCTTCGCTAGATCCCTACACACCATATCCTAACCCACCCGGGCTAGTTTTCACTGCCATACACCCCATAATCTATAGCTCCTTTGCCCCCCACCTGTGAGGGATGGTGGATTTGCCATCCCACCACATCGGGGGTCTCTCACTACCAATTTTGCACATCAAATTTCAACAAATTAAAAATTTGCCAATCACTGCCCATCATCTGCCAATCACTACTGCCAATCCCTTGCCAATCATCAAATTTTGTTTTTCTCTAATTTTGGGTCCAAAACACTAACCTCACCACCCAGTTGACTCACTAATACCTCTCGGTGCGCCAATTCCTGTCCAAAGCCCGGCTTCGTAAAGCCAAACAATGGATGCTGGTTGTTTTGTGCCAGCGGCTGGATGCGTCCGGCACTCGGTGCAGGGACGGGGGCTTACCCGGGCCGAGATCCCACGCATCACCTCGGCGTGGAGCCATCCAATGTCCCGATCTCGACCTGCCGGCACGTCTCAACAAAACGTGGTCGCCATGACGACCCTTCCTATCCAGCCGCCCGCTCCGCCTAGTGGAGCACGGACGCGGCCGTTCAAAGCGAGGCCCGGCACGCACCGAGGGCCCGATTCGGCTATAAGTCGTTCTACACTCTACCCCGTCTAACGTCAATGCTTCACCTGGACGCTTACACCCCGCAGCCCGTTCCTTGCTCACACATCCGGCTGTGCCCATGCTCCTCGTACCCTTCCTTACACACCCAGGTACACCCATTCCACTCACAGCCTTGGTCACACACCTGACCACCGAACACTTTGGCACACATTCGTTGTTCGCACACCTCACCAATACACCTCTTCGCGCCCCCTCCTCGGTCACCTCCTCTGTGACAATCACAGGTGTGCTCTCATTCGCACACCCAACCACGTGCCTCACCACCAACTCCAGCGTGCATTCCCACTCACGCTCTACCATTCCAGGTGTGCATCCTTCCATCCCAGGTGTACATCCTCGCTCACCTGTCACAACTAACTCACGCTCCATGTCACTCTCACTACTTTCACCTCCATTCCTGACAGCGCACTCACCCTTACTCTTGACAGCACACTCTTTCCTCATGCACCTGTCCGTCACACACCTTTCTCGCGCACACTCTCCCGTTACACCCTCTGTAACACTCACCACAGGTGGACACTCTTCCTTACTTCTGACAGCGCACTCTTTCCTCATGCACCTGTCGGTCACACACCTTTCTCGCGCACACTCTCCCGTTACACCCTCTGTAACACTCACCACAGGTGGACACTCTTCCTTACTTCTGACAGCGCACTCTTTCCTCATGCACCTGTCCGTCACACACCTTTCTCGCGCACACTCTCCCGTTACACCCTCTGTAACACTCACCACAGGTGGACACTCTTCCTTGGCACGCACTTTTTCCTCACACACCCCAGAGTCGGACTTTCTCGCACACCTCCTCTTTCGCACACCAGACCTGTCACACACCTCACCAACGGCCTTTCACGAACACCCGGGTCCATCTCGACCCCCAAGCTTATTAAATCCCCTGGCGCATCATACGCACGACCATATTGGTCACCACTTACACCGGGTCCTCTTCCTCTTCGCTTCTCCTCCATCACCTGCGAATCCCTCATCCGGTTAATGAGCACATCATCACGATCCGAACACAGACTTTGGACCAATTCTTTTACTTCCTCCTTTATCTCTTTCTTATCCTCTCTCCGTCGCTTCTTAATTTCGCTCACCCCTTCTTCCACTTCTTCTAATTTTTGCTTCATCTCCTTCATCTCTTCGTGCGCCCCTTTAAGTTCTTCCTCTAACTCCACTTTATTTTTTTCTATGTGCTCCCGCACCTCCCGCTCTTTAACCTCCATTACCTCTACCACCTTGTCCATTTTCCTCGTCAGGTCCTCATGTACCGTCTGGCACTCTTTTTTAATTACCCCTACGTCCTTTTTCATCTCCTTCTGTGTCGATTTTAAACCCTCTATTACCGCTGTGTTCTTCTTTACCTGGTCCCCCAACTCCTTTTGTCCCACTGTCAGTTGTTCTACTCCCAGCGTCAACTCCTCTATACCACCTTGCAATTTTACAGTCCCCTTTCTCACCTCTTTCTCCATGCGCTCCTTACAGTGCCTCACCTCCTCGCGCACTCCTCCGACCTCCTCACTCACTCCTCTTCTGATCTCCTCTCCCATCACTTGCATCTCCTGCCCAGATGCCACCCTCATCTGCTCCATTTCCTCCCTGTGAGCATCCAGTTTGGTTTCTACCCCCATTCTGACCCCCTCTATCTGCTGCTCCATTTGTTTAACTTCCCTTTCCGCTTGGTCCCTCATGTCCCTCAATTTGCCTTCCATACTGTTTTCTAACCCCTCTAACCCATTTTTCACTCCCTCTATTTGATTCTCTTGAGCGGCCATTCTGTTTTCTACCCCCGTTAACCCATTTTTCACTTCTTTTATCCCGTTGTCTAACCCCTCAAAATTATTGTCTAACTTCCCAATTTTCTTGTCTAACTCCTCAAAATTATTGTCTAACTTCTCACCGGTACCCCTCATTTGGCCCTCTAATCGCTCACCCTGAGCATCCATCCGGTTCCCCATTACCCCCATTTGGCCCTCTAATCGCTCACCCTGAGCCCTCATTCCCACAATTTGGTCTCCCATTCGTTCCATAAGGGCCCTCATTTGCAACATAAAAAGGTTCGGATCCACCAGGGGCGCTGCCACGGTCACGGGCGCGGTGACCAGCGAGGCGCCATTTTGCGCGTCTGCTACCCTCGCTGCTTCGCTCTCCTCACGTCCCTCAATTTGGTCCTGGACCGACCCTGCCTCACTCTCCCCTACCGGACCCCAGCTGTCTTGATCCGCCATAGCGCGACTTTCAAAATTCGGTTTTTATTTTTATTTTCGTAAAACAAATTCAAATTTCGCCGTTATAATTTCGCGCGGGAAACGCGCTCCGAATTGATTCTACTTGTTACCAATTTGGGCCTAATAAATTTAGTCCCGGGTTCGAATTCCACTCCTCGACACCAATTGTTACAGACGTGGCTTGGATGTTATGTACCGAGCGGTTTTATGGTATGACCACGTCTGCACAAGTTACCCGATTGTACTCGAACGTCGACGAAGTCGCGCTACGCTGGCTCAATAAGAAAAAGAAGACACCCGGCTGGATTACAATCACACAATACGACACCAACGTTTCGATTCTCAAGTATATTCGTACGGAAAAAAGGTTAGATTACAGGGGCTAGAGGTATATTACAGGAAGACAGGCACTTAGACACACTCTTATATTAACCCCGGACAGACGACAGACACACGGGACAAAATGCTGACTCACACGGGGGTTGATGAAAAGGAAAGGCAGGTCGCGATGGCTCAAGGTGCACTCTTGGCTCAAGGCAGAATCGACTCGGTCCGGTCCAGAGATGCGGGGAGGTATCGTCGCGCTGGGGGTGGCGGTGGCTTCTCTCTCCAGTCTCCAAGCTGAGGCGCATCTGACGTCACGTCCGGCAAGCGGCTGCGTATATCCGGCGGGGAGTGACACGCCCTCGGCTCGTTAGCTCCGCCTCGTGGAATCGGCACGTTGCTTCTCATTGGGTGCGTGCGGGGGGGGTTACTGGCTCCGCCCCTGACGAGGAGCTGACAGCCAGCCCCTTCGGGGTAACCCCGTGGAGCGCATGGTCTGGAGCTAATCGAGCCGGTGTGAGGACGCATCCTCCCCCGCTCCGCCGCCATCTCCTCTGTTGTTGTTGTAATTGTTGTTGTAGTTGTTGTTATTGTTGTTGTTTGGGGAAGAAGATGGGAGGAGGTATGGGAAAGGTCCTAAACTCACTACTGATGCCATATAATCACATTCTGGTGCAACGAAGAGTCATAATTAATGGAGACGAGGCCTTAACTGACATAGAATAAGAATAACTAGGAAGATGTCCGAAAGTTGTCTACGTGTGGTGCGGTGGACCTGGGCACGACATTTAATGGGGGAATAAGGGGAAGGTCGGCTCTACTGATTGTTATTTACATGCAATGGGACTAGGGAATGGGGGATCGGGGAAAGTTGGGGAGTATTGGAGACAATAGGGGAATATTTACAAGCGGATATGGAGGCCAAATTCCATATTCGCAACAATATATATATATATATATATACGAGGTGTGTTCAAAAAGTATCCGACCTTTGTTCATAAAAAATACTCGTATCCAGATACAACAAACTTACACTAATCTCCTTCAAAGTAGTCTCCTTGGGCTGCCACACACTTCTCCCAACGGTTCTGCCACTGTCGGAAGCAGTGCTGGAACGCCTCTTTTGGGATGGTGCGCAGCTGGTCCGTCGCATTCCGCATGATGTCTTCTCTGGACTGAAATCTGGTCCCTTTCAGGGGCATTTTCAGCTTGGAGAAAAGCCAGAAGTCACATGGAGCCATGTCGGGAGAGTAGGGAGCCTGACGAAGCACAGGTGTGTTGTGTTTGGCCAAGAAACTCTGTATCAAATGTGAAGAATGGGCGGGTGCGTTATCGTGATGGAGCTGCCAATTGCCCGCTGCCCACAGATCCGGCCGTTTGCGTCGCACAGCATCACGAAGGCGACGCAGAACCTCTTGGTAATACTCCTTGGTGATGGTTGTGCCGTGTGGTGCGTACTCGTGATGAACCACGCCACTGGGGTCGAAGAAGACGGTCAGCATGACTTTGACATTGCTGCGGACCTGCTTTGCTTTTTTTGGGCTCGGGGATGTTGGATGCTTCCATTGTGATGACTGCAACTTGGTTTCTGGGTCGTACCCATAAACCCAGGACTCATCGCCAGTGATCACTGTGTTGAGGAAGCTGGGATCGCTGTTCACAGTCTCCAGCATGTCCTGTGCGATCTCCAAACGGAGTTGCTTCTGCTCAATCGTTAGCAGCTTTGGTACGAACTTCGCTGAGATGCTCCTGAAGCCCAAATCCTCCTTCATAATGGAATGAACGGATCCAATGCTGACGCCCACCTCGTCTGCAAGTTCTCTGATCGTGATTCGACGATCCTGCATCACCAGGGTCCTCAATTGGTCAATGACTATCTCATTTCGGGATGTTGAGGGCCTACCCGAACGTGCTTCACTCTCCACTGATGTGCGGCCATCTTTGAAGCGGTTGTACCACTCCTTTATCTGTGTGGTGCTCATTGCTTCGTCCCCGAAGACCTGTTGAATCTTGCGGATCGTTTCCACTTGGGAATCGCCAAGCTTTACACAAAATTTGATGCAGTAGCGTTGTTCAAGTTTTTTCGTCATTTTGTCAAAAACGAAAATCCGACGGCGCTCACTTACACTTCCTCACTCATCGGCGGTCTACCGTCGAATGACAGCTTCTGCAGGTGGGAAAAAATTCACGCGTGCGCATTAGGATTGCCTACATATGTGCACCAATCAACGCCTCCCTAGCTTCATTTGTTTACGCACGACAAATTAAGGTCGCATACTTTTTGAACACACCTCGTATATATATATATATATATACATAAGTTCAAAGCACACCTGGTCACAAGTGTGCTGCACTGACCGGGTCCTCAGTCGAGGTCCTCAGCACCATCCCGTTTCGGCCCTTCAACCTCAATACGGTCAGATAAGGTAGGCCAGCAGGGGCATGTACACATCTACATGCAGCAACTGCACCTGGATGCGTACATACCCCCACCCCCAGCCAGTGCGAACAACAACAACACCTCCACATCCAGAATGCACAGCACCAAACAAACATGGTGGAACACTCAAACACCCACCTTTATACCCTTCACCACTCACCAACAAAACACACCAGATCATTCATACACACACATACACACCCATACACACATACACACACATACATACAGAACACCAACCAAACAACCACCTACCCTTACAACATACACCACTCAACATACAAAAACACACACGCATGCAAAAATTAATTCATGCAAAAACACACACCCTCACCCACTCACTCATATACACAAAATAAAAAATAATAATAGCAACAACAAAAAAAAAACCACACACAACCAACCTACACCGTTCGACGTGCCTCCATAAACTTCCTCCATATCCAAAATGAGCCTTTCAAGGCAACCTGGGCCACCTTGTCACACATCCTCCTTCCTGCTGTCCCACACACTCCCAGCCGAGCAAGAAATGCAGAAAAGGAATTGCTAATATACCCTCTACAACCCACCTCAAATGGCTGACACGAAATTCGCCAACCCTTCTCCCGGCACTCTGCCTCCAGCTCACTGTACTTTCCTCTCTTCCTCTCATGCACCTCCTCCATGTTCTCTTTCCAAGGTACCGACAATTCCCCGAAGATGACCTGTCTTGTTGCACCTGACCAAATGACAATGTCAGGCCGCAACCTTGTCACACAGATCTCCTCTGGGAATACCAATTGTGGCTTTAGGTCTGCCACCACCTGCCAATCACAAGCATCTGACAGCCCTCTTGCTTTCCACCTCCTCCTCTTTCCACCTCTTACCACTTGGCCCTCTTTGACAAACTACACCTCTCCCCATCAGTCTCCTTCTCCACTCTTCTTTCTCTCGACCTCAGCACCTCTTGTTGCACCATCTGCACCACCACCGCCAGCACCTGATCATGTCGCCACCTGTATTGTCCTGCTGCCAATGCCACTGAACATGCACTCAGTGCATGCTGCACTGTTCCCACACCTCCACACAAATAACATCTCTCCTCCTGCAACAACCCCCACAATCTCAAGTTTACTGGTGACGGAAGCACATCATACGTTGCCCGCAACAGGAAATTCAACAATATTGGCTCCATCCTCCAAATCTCTTGCCACTTCAATATCCTCATCCGCACACCTTCCCACTTAGTCCAAGCACCTTGCTATGCCTGACCGACTGCTTTTTTTTTTTATTCTTTTTTTTTGTATACTGAATCGAGGCTCGTGAAAGAGCTAACATTTATTTCACAAACAAATCAACCAGACAAACAAAATATATAAAAAGGGGGAGCGGAAGACAAGATTGGGAGAGAAGGGGAAGCACACAAACATAACATTTGAGAGCAGGGAGATGTGTGGGAGGGAGAGGGCTTGGGGGGAGGAGGCATGGGAAGGGGGGGGGGGGGGTGGGGGGAGAAGTATAAAACACAAGGACACCAAGGACTTCCAGGACAGAAGTTGGTATTTCAAAAAAGTGGATTTGGGGTGAAATTAGCGGGGGTAGAAAAGATCAAGGTTTTGGATGGGGGAAGATAAGAGATGGTGGTGAACAGCTGTTTTAAAGACCTGGAGGGTGGAGTGGGATTGAAGAGAGTGAGGGAGTTTGTTCCAGAGGCGAGAGAAAAGAGGAATGAAGGAGTGAAGGTGAGCAGAGAGTCTTGATTTTGGCAGTTTAACCATAAGAGGGTTGCAGGCAGATCTTGTGCTACCTGTAGGAATATTTGGGGGACAGAGCCCAGAGAGAGCTGGGGGGGAAAGGCCAGAGAGGAGTCGGTAGAAGACGGAAAGACCACCCACCTGCCTGCGGTGAGTGAGTGAAAGGCCCTTGGAGTTAGCTTCATCGCGGGAGATTCCAATGATTCTGAACGCTTTGGTTTCAACAGCGTGAAGACGAGCTAGGTGTGAGGCAGGAGCACCAGCCCAGAGGGGAGAGCAGTATTCCATTGAGCTGCGGATGAAAGCCTTGTATGTGGTGAGGAGCTCAGGTGTGCCAAGGAAGGACTTCGCACGACGGAGGATGCCCAGTCGGCGACTGGCTTTGGAGGCCAGATTTGAATTGTGGTTTTCCCAGGAAAGATCATGGCAGATAGTGAGAGCCAAAAGCTTGAGTGACAGAACTTCTTGGAGAGGATTATTCAGAAAGTGGATGGGAGGGTTGTCCAGTCGGTCTTTTCGGAGAGACATCGTAAGAGTGTGAGATAAAGGCTGCTCTGTGTCTCTCTGCTTTCTACCGACTTCTACCGACTTGTACATACTTGTGTAAATAATAGCAATTAAATCGAGTTCTTCCTTTATTCGACCGTCTCGTGTATTCCATCATTGACTAAGCGTGGTACGAATAGAACCGCTCTAATCGGATTCCAATACTAACGGTAACTGCACGGACCACGTGGTACGCAATCCGCTCGGTGTACCCAAATTACACGTGGCTCGTGCGAGGCTTGATTCTCCGCTTCCGCGGCGGCGCAGGTATTTAGGTACGTGCGAGACTTGTCCCGAAACCCTACCTTGCGTTTGCCCGGGAGGGGCGTTTCAAGTCTCGGTTACGCCGGCCCAGAAAGAACAAGGTGCTTAATCTCCCCTTGGTAAGGGTAGGAAGGGCGGCGGAAAACCGTAACAATATATACAGACTTGGCATTTAAAATGGAATTTTTTTTTTTTTCTTGACTTGGGTTTACTTTCCTAACTCAGTATATCAATCTAGTGAGTTTCTTTTACACTTTGGTGATTTATTTGTTAAAAGAACCATGTCACTGATTGTCTGTCGCAGCAAGAAGTCAACAACAGGATTATATCACAGGTGGCGTGGCAAAATGTACGGACAGGTGCATTTGATGATTGGCTTCACAGTCGGGTATACAAGGGTTGTTGCGTTCTGTATTAGTGGAAAACAACTGCTGCACGTCTCCAAAGGTTATTGCTGCTTCCTCTGGAGATGGTCCGTCAACTCGACAATGCTGTTTGTCATGGAGTGGTGGCTTTACGAAATTACGGCATGAAACAGCATGCTATTGCTCGGCAGTATGGCATCACTCAAGGTCAGGTGTCAAAGATCCTGAAACGAAATGCTCAGAGGGGTGTCCCTACTCCAATACCGAGGCCAGGACGTTCCGGCAGAACCACAAGGAGGGATGATCGGCAGCTGCACCGGTTAGTCCGCAATGGCCGTACCAAGTCAGCTAATCGGCTTGGGGCTGAGTGGCAGCAACTGGCAAATGTGCCTGTATGCAGAAGGCTATTCAACCAATGACTGGTTCAAGCAGGCTATCGTGCCAGGCGTCCCCTGAGAAAGCCACGCCTGATCAGACAACACCGCCGGCGCCGATTGCAGTGGGCCAGAGAGCACCGTCAAATGGCAGCCAGGACACTGGAATCACGTGATCTTCAGTGACGAGTCTAGATTTCTGGCCTATCGTCAAGATGGCCGCATCCGAGTGCGCAGACAAGTGCATGAAGCCTACAACAAAGATTGTATAGTGGCCAAGAGTCCAAGCTGGAGGTGGTGGGGTGACCGTTTGGGCTGCTTTTCATGCAGGCGGACAAAACTGACCTGGTTGTTCTGAATGGAAACCTGAACCAGTTCAAGTACAGGGCCATTCTGGAAGAAACATTGCTTCCATTTGCTCGTGCAGCCTTTCGAGGAGAAACTTTTGTCTTCCAAGATGACAATGGCATGGCCTCTTCGTGCTCGCATGATCCAACACTTTCTTGCTGACCGTGGTGTAGAGCATATGGAGTGGCCTGCCATGTCCCCGGATATGAATCCGATAGAGAACTTGTGGGCAGAATTAACGCGTCAAATCGACCACTTTGGACCAGCAGTCGACCTCATGTGCATGAATTGCAGCAGGCCGTGTCACTGCATGGCAAGCGATTCCTGTCCAAACCTTGGCAAATCTCGTGAACAGCATGCTCAACGTGTACGTGCTCTCCTGAATGCTCGTGGGGGTTACACGAAGTACTGAACTGTAATTTTACTGTCTGTAATCCCAGTCGTAATTTAACTTTTGTTTTTGTTAAAAAAAAATTTTGTCTAATGTGCAAAATAAAGAGATACTTCTGGAAAACGTACAGAAGTTTAACACAGTACTGTCCATGAATTGCGTTCGGATATCAGTTTACATCACTTTCAAGGATCAATTTATTTGTTTCGAATGTCAAATGTGGTTTTTTCTTTCTTTTGAAGGTCACATTAACAAAATCTAGAATAATTTCAACATAATTCCAATGAACTTTTGGTTCTAAGACATCTTGAAAAGTAAGTTCACCGCCAGAAAAAAATATTCCATATTAAATGCCAAGTCCTGTATATACAGACTTGGGATTTAATATGGAATATTTTTTTGGTGGGGTTGAACTTACTTTTCAAGATGTCTTAGAACCAAAAGTTCATTGGAATTATGTTGAAATTATTCTAGATTTTGTTAATGTGACCTTTAAAAGAAACAAGAACCACATTTGACCATTTCGAAACAAATAAATTGATCCTTGAAAAGTGATGTAACACTGATATCGAACTCAATTCATGGACAGTGCTGTGTTAAACTTCTGTACGTTTACAAAGAAGTATCTTTATTTTGCACATTAGCCCAATTTTTTTTTAACAAAAGCAAAAGTTAAATTACGACTGGGATTACGGACAGGTAAAATTACAGTTCAGTACTTCGTGTAACCCCCACGAACATTCAGGAGAGCACGTACACGTTGAGGCATGCTGTTCACGAGATTTGCCAAGGTTTGGACAGGAATCGCTTGCCATGCAGTCACAATAGCCTGCTGCAATTCACGCACAGAGGTCGGCTGCTGTCCAAGTGGTCGATTTGACGCGTTAATTCTGCCCACAAGTTCTCTATCAGATTCATATCCGGGGACATGGCAGGCCACTCCATATGCTCTACACCACGGTCAGCAAGAAAGTGTTGGATCATGCGAGCACGATGAGGCCGTGCATTGTCATCTTGGAAGACAAAGTTTCCTCGAAATGCTGCACGAGCAAATGGAAGCAATGTTTCTTCCAGAATGGCCCTGTACTTGAACTGGTTCAGGTTTCCATTCAGAACAACCAGGTCAGTTTTGCCCACTGCATGAAAAGCAGCCCAAACGGTCACCCCACCACCTCCAGCTTGGACTCTTGGCACTATACAATCTTTGTTGTAGGCTTCATGCACTTGTCTGCGCACTCGGACACGGCCATCTGACGATAGACCAGAAATCTAGACTCGCCACTGAAGATCACGTGATTCCAGTGTCCTGGCTGCCATTGACGGTGCTCTCTGGCCCACTGCAATCGGCGCTGGCGGTGTTGTCTGGTCAGGCGTGGCTGGCACGATGGCCTGCCTTGAACCAGTCCTTGGTTGACTAGCCTTCTGGATACAGGCACATTTGTCAGTTGCTGCCACTCAGCCCTAAGCCGATTAGCTGACTTGGTACGGCCATTGCGGACTAACCGGTGCAGCTGGCGATCATCCCTCCCTTGTGGTTCTGCGGGGACATCCTGGCCTCGGTATTGCAGTAGGGACACCCCTCTGAACATTTCATTTCAGGATCTTTGACACCTGACCTTGAGTGATGCCATACTGCCGAGCAATAGCACGCTGTTTCATGCCGTAATTTCGTATAGCCACCACTCCATGACAAACAGCATTGTCGAGTTGACGGACCATCTCCAGAGGAAGCGGCAATAACTTTTGGAGACGTGCAGCAGTTGTTTTCCACTAATACAGAACGCAACAACCCTTGTATACCCGACTGTGAAGCCAATCATCAAATGCACCTGTCCGTACATTTTGCCACACCACCTGTGATATAATCCTGTTGTTGACTTCTTGCTGCGACAGACAATCAGTGACATGGTTCTTTTAACAAATAAATCACCAAAGTGTAAAAGAAACTCACCAGATTGATATACTGAGTTAAGAAAGTAAACCCAAGTCAAGAAAAAATATATATTCCATATTAAATGCCAAGTCCTGTATGTATGTATGTATATGTATACAGTATATATATATATATATATATATATATATATATATATATATATATATATATATATATATATATATATATATATATATATATATGTATATATATATATATATATATATATACTATATATATATATATATATATATATATATATATATATATATATATATATATACATACCCGGCATATATATATACTATATATATACAGTGAAACCTTGACTTACGAGTTTAATTCGTTCTGTGACCGAGCTCGTAACTCAATTTGCTCGTTTCTCAAATTAAATTTCCCCATTAAAATGCATTGAAATGCTATTAATCCGTTCCAGCCCACCAAAAACCACACCAATTTTTTTTTAAATATACAGTATATATAAAAATATCTCGCGCTTTATATTTCACCTGTATGCAGCATACAAGTTGGCAGGATGGCCTGGACTGGAGGTACGCGCACTTGACTCTAAACTGTCCAGCCTGGTTTGAATCCCGACCCAGCTATAACCTGTCATGGGTGAATCACAGGCAGGGTGATTCATCAATGTGTGTACCGCTAAACTGGGCGCCCCGTTTGCGTCCCATTAGTTGTTGGATGTTAAGGATCTCACCGTGCTTTCCACAAAGAGAAGGCGAGCTATCGCCGGCACTCTGAAACAAGTTGTGGCCTGGCATGCTCTTCTCCTCTGCCGTTATATACGTCCTCCTCGGCATCTTTTTCCAGAAGAGCCTGTCTCGTCACAGTTGAAGATTGCTGTGGGATGTATCGTTCGGCTTCTTTCAGTTCGGCAAAAAGTTAAAATAAAATCTTCAGCTGCCTTCACATCCGCCTCACCAAGTCGACAACACGCACACCTCGCTCATGTTTTTCGACGATTGCGTGTTTTATATCCCAAGCACATCATCCTCTTCTTCTTCTCAGTACTGCCCTTGGCACTCAATTTCTTAGGACCCATGGTTAAAACTAAGAAATTTTCCAAAATAACCAAAATGCGAAAACAAAGCAGCAGCTATATACGGCAGAGATGCTGGCACGGCAAGATAACCACGTGACCTGAACCCACCTGGTGGCGGGTGGCGTAAGCTCCAAAATAACCAAAATGCGAAAACAAAGCAGCAGCGATATACGGCAGAGATGCTTGCACGGCAAGATAACCACGTGACCGGAACCCACTTGGTGGCGGGTGGCGGTAAGCTCGTAACTCAGATCTCGGCTCGCATCTCAAAGCAATAAACCGCCCGAACGACGGCTCGTATCTCGGAAAACTCGTAAGTTGGTGCACTCGTAAGTCAAGGTTTCACTGTATATATATATATATATATATATATATATATATATATATATATATATATATATATATATATATATATATATATATATGTATATATATATATGTATATATATATATATATATGTATATATATATATATATATATATATATGTATATATATATATGTATATATATATATGTATATTGTTGCGGATATGGGATTTGGCCTCCATCCATATCCGCTTGTAAATATTCCCTATTTCCCCAATACTCCTCCAACTATCCCCAATCCCCCATTCCCTAGTCCCATTGTCTGTAAACAACACTCTGTAGAACCGACCTTCCCCTTTTTCCCCCATTAACTGTCGTGCCCAGGTTCACCGCATCTCACGTAGACAACTATAGGCCCTCTTGCTAGTTATTCTTAGTCTATGTCAGTTAAGGACTCGTTTCCATTAATTCTGACTCTTCGTTGCACCAGAATGTGATTGTATGGCACCAGTAGTGAGTTTAGGACCTCCCCACACCTCCTCCCATCTTCCTCATGAAACTACAACAACAACAACAACTACAACCACAGCGGGGGTGGCGCGGCCGCGGTGCGGGGAGTGGGCGTCCTCACTCCGGCTCGGTTAGCCGCCATTGCCCATGTGCTCCAGGGTACCTCCAGGTTACGGGGTTACCACGAAGGGGCTGGCTGTCAGCTCCTCGTCAAGGGCGGAGCCCGGTAACCCCCCCCCGCACCCAATAAGAAGCGGCGGGCCGATTCCATCTGGGGCGGAGCTAACGAGCCGAGGGCGTGTCACTCCCCGCTGGATATACGCAGCCACTTACCGGACGTGACGTGAGATGCGCCCCCAGCTTGAAGAGAACCAGACGCCACCTCCAGCGCGACGATACCTCCTTGCATCTTTTGGACCGCGCTATCCTGTCCCTGAGCCAAGGTGCACCTTGTGCTGTCCAGCGACTACCTGCCCTTCCTTGCCATCAATC
>NW_027618998.1:0-55578 GCF_964187855.1 Myxine glutinosa
TTTCGCACTTGTGTTGGTGCAGGAAACCACTTTTGCACTTGTATTAGTGTGGAAAAAACCACTTTTCGCACTTGTGTTAGTGTTGAAAAGCCACTTTTTGCACTTGTGTTAGTGTTGAAAAACCACTTTTCGCACTTGTGTTGGTGCAGGAAACCACTTTTGCACTTGTATTAGTGTGGAATAAAGACTTTTTGCACTTGTGATAGTGTTGAAAAACCACTTTTCGCACTTTTGTTAGTGTTGAAAAACCACCTTTCGCACTTGTGTTGGTGCAGGAAACCACTTTTGCACTTGTATTAGTGTGGAAAAATCACTTTTCGCACTTGTGTTAGTGTTGAAAAACCACTTTTTGCACTTGTGTTAGTGTTGAAAAACCACTTTTCGCACTTGTGTTAGTGTTGAAAAACCACTTTTCGCACTTGTGTTAGTGTTGAAAAACCACTTTTCGCACTTGTGTTAGTGTTGAAAAACCACTTTTCGCACTTGTGTTGGTGCAGGAAACCACTTTTGCACTTGTATTAGTGTGGAAAAAACACTTTTCGCTCTTGTGTTAGTGTTGAAAAACCACTTTTCGCACTTGTGTTAGTGTTGAAAAACCACTTTTCGCACATGTGTTAGTGTGGAAAAACCACTTTTCGCACTTGTGTTAGTGTTGAAAATCCACTTTTCGCACTTGTGTTGGTGCAAGAAACCACTTTTGCACTTGTATTAGTGTGGAAAAACCACTTATCGCACTTGTGGTAGTGTTGAAAAACCACTTTTCGCACTTGTGTTAGTGTTGAAAAACCACTTTTCGCACTTGTGTTGGTGCAGGAAACCACTTTTGCACTTATATTAGTGTGGAAAAAACACTTTTTGCACTTGTGATAGTGTTGAAAAACCACTTTTCGCACTTGTGTTAGTGTTGAAAAACCACTTTTCGCACTTGTGTTAGTGTTGAAAAACCACTTTTCGCACTTGTGTTGGTGCAGGAAACCACTTTTGCACTTGTATTAGTGTGGAAAAAACACTTTTCGCACTTGTGTTAGTGTTGAAAAACCACTTTTCGCACTTGTGTTAGTGTTGAAAAACCACTTTTCGCACTTGTGTTAGTGTTGAAAAACCACTTTTCGCACTTGTGTTGGTGCAGGAAACCACTTTTGCACTTGTATTAGTGTGGAAAAACCACTTTTCGCACTTGTGTTAGTGTTGAAAAGCCACTTTTCGCACTTGTGTTAGTGTTGAAAAACCACTTTTCGCACTTGTGTTGGTGCAGGAAACCACTTTTGCACTTGTATTAGTGTGGAAAAACCACTTTTCGCACTTGTGTTAGTGTTGAAAAACCACTTTTCGCACTTGTGTTGGTGCAGGAAACCACTTTTGCACTTGTATTAGTGTGGAAAAAACACTTTTCGCACTTGTGTTAGTGTTGAAAAACCACTTTTCGCACTTGTGTTAGTGTTGAAAAACCACTTTTCGCACTTGTGTTAGTGTTGAAAGACCACTTTTCGCACTTGTGTTGGTGCAGGAAACCACTTTTGCACTTGTATTAGTGTGGAAAAAACCACTTTTCGCACTTGTGTTAGTGTTGAAAAGCCACTTTTTGCACTTGTGTTAGTGTTGAAAAACCACTTTTCGCACTTGTGTTGGTGCAGGAAACCACTTTTGCACTTGTATTAGTGTGGAATAAAGACTTTTTGCACTTGTGATAGTGTTGAAAAACCACTTTTCGCACTTTTGTTAGTGTTGAAAAACCACCTTTCGCACTTGTGTTGGTGCAGGAAACCACTTTTGCACTTGTATTAGTGTGGAAAAATCACTTTTCGCACTTGTGTTAGTGTTGAAAAACCACTTTTTGCACTTGTGTTAGTGTTGAAAAACCACTTTTCGCACTTGTGTTAGTGTTGAAAAACCACTTTTCGCACTTGTGTTAGTGTTGAAAAACCACTTTTCGCACTTGTGTTAGTGTTGAAAAACCACTTTTCGCACTTGTGTTGGTGCAGGAAACCACTTTTGCACTTGTATTAGTGTGGAAAAAACACTTTTCGCTCTTGTGTTAGTGTTGAAAAACCACTTTTCGCACTTGTGTTGGTGCAGGAAACCACTTTTGCACTTGTATTAGTGTGGAAAAAACACTTTTCGCACTTGTGTTAGTGTTGAAAAACCACTTTTCGCACTTGTGTTAGTGTTGAAAAACCACTTTTCGCACTTGTGTTAGTGTTGAAAAACCACTTTTCGCACTTGTGTTGGTGCAGGAAACCACTTTTGCACTTGTATTAGTGTGGAAAAACCACTTTTCGCACTTGTGTTAGTGTTGAAAAGCCACTTTTCGCACTTGTGTTAGTGTTGAAAAACCACTTTTCGCACTTGTGTTGGTGCAGGAAACCACTTTTGCACTTGTATTAGTGTGGAAAAACCACTTTTCGCACTTGTGTTAGTGTTGAAAAACCACTTTTCGCACTTGTGTTGGTGCAGGAAACCACTTTTGCACTTGTATTAGTGTGGAAAAAACACTTTTCGCACTTGTGTTAGTGTTGAAAAACCACTTTTCGCACTTGTGTTAGTGTTGAAAAACCACTTTTCGCACTTGTGTTAGTGTTGAAAGACCACTTTTCGCACTTGTGTTGGTGCAGGAAACCACTTTTGCACTTGTATTAGTGTGGAAAAAACCACTTTTCGCACTTGTGTTAGTGTTGAAAAGCCACTTTTTGCACTTGTGTTAGTGTTGAAAAACCACTTTTCGCACTTGTGTTGGTGCAGGAAACCACTTTTGCACTTGTATTAGTGTGGAATAAAGACTTTTTGCACTTGTGATAGTGTTGAAAAACCACTTTTCGCACTTTTGTTAGTGTTGAAAAACCACCTTTCGCACTTGTGTTGGTGCAGGAAACCACTTTTGCACTTGTATTAGTGTGGAAAAATCACTTTTCGCACTTGTGTTAGTGTTGAAAAACCACTTTTTGCACTTGTGTTAGTGTTGAAAAACCACTTTTCGCACTTGTGTTAGTGTTGAAAAACCACTTTTCGCACTTGTGTTAGTGTTGAAAAACCACTTTTCGCACTTGTGTTAGTGTTGAAAAGCCACTTTTTGCACTTGTGTTAGTGTTGAAAAACCACTTTTCGCACTTGTGTTGGTGCAGGAAACCACTTTTGCACTTGTATTAGTGTGGAATAAAGACTTTTTGCACTTGTGATAGTGTTGAAAAACCACTTTTCGCACTTTTGTTAGTGTTGAAAAACCACCTTTCGCACTTGTGTTGGTGCAGGAAACCACTTTTGCACTTGTATTAGTGTGGAAAAATCACTTTTCGCACTTGTGTTAGTGTTGAAAAACCACTTTTTGCACTTGTGTTAGTGTTGAAAAACCACTTTTCGCACTTGTGTTAGTGTTGAAAAACCACTTTTCGCACTTGTGTTAGTGTTGAAAAACCACTTTTCGCACTTGTGTTAGTGTTGAAAAACCACTTTTCGCACTTGTGTTGGTGCAGGAAACCACTTTTGCACTTGTATTAGTGTGGAAAAAACACTTTTCGCTCTTGTGTTAGTGTTGAAAAACCACTTTTCGCACTTGTGTTAGTGTTGAAAAACCACTTTTCGCACATGTGTTAGTGTGGAAAAACCACTTTTCGCACTTGTGTTAGTGTTGAAAATCCACTTTTCGCACTTGTGTTGGTGCAAGAAACCACTTTTGCACTTGTATTAGTGTGGAAAAACCACTTATCGCACTTGTGGTAGTGTTGAAAAACCACTTTTCGCACTTGTGTTAGTGTTGAAAAACCACTTTTCGCACTTGTGTTGGTGCAGGAAACCACTTTTGCACTTATATTAGTGTGGAAAAAACACTTTTTGCACTTGTGATAGTGTTGAAAAACCACTTTTCGCACTTGTGTTAGTGTTGAAAAACCACTTTTCGCACTTGTGTTAGTGTTGAAAAACCACTTTTTGCACTTGTGTTAGTGTTGAAAAACCACTTTTTGCACTTGTGTTGGAGCAGGAAACCACTTTTGCACTTGTATTAGTGTGGAAAAACACTTTTTGCACTTGTGATAGTGTTGAAAAACCACTTTTTGCACTTGTGTTAGTGTTGAAAAACCACTTTTTGCACTCGTGTTGGTGCAGGAAACCACTTTTGCACTTGTATTAGTGTGGAAAAAACACTTTTTGCACTTGTGATAGTGTTGAAAAACCACTTTTCGCACTTGTGTTAGTGTTGAAAAACAACTTTTCGCACTTGTGTTAGTGTTGAAAAACCACTTTTCGCACTTTTGTTAGTGTTGAAAAACCACCTTTCGCACTTGTGTTGGTGCAGGAAACCACTTTTGCACTTGTATTAGTGTGGAAAAACCACTTTTCGCACTTGTGTTAGTGTTGAAAAGCCACTTTTCGCACTTGTGTTAGTGTTGAAAAACCACTTTTCGCACTTGTGTTGGTGCAGGAAACCACTTTTGCACTTGTATTAGTGTGGAAAAACCACTTTTCGCACTTGTGTTAGTGTTGAAAAACCACTTTTCGCACTTGTGTTGGTGCAGGAAACCACTTTTGCACTTGTATTAGTGTGGAAAAAACACTTTTCGCACTTGTGTTAGTGTTGAAAAACCACTTTTCGCACTTGTGTTAGTGTTGAAAAACCACTTTTCGCACTTGTGTTAGTGTTGAAAGACCACTTTTCGCACTTGTGTTGGTGCAGGAAACCACTTTTGCACTTGTATTAGTGTGGAAAAAACCACTTTTCGCACTTGTGTTAGTGTTGAAAAGCCACTTTTTGCACTTGTGTTAGTGTTGAAAAACCACTTTTCGCACTTGTGTTGGTGCAGGAAACCACTTTTGCACTTGTATTAGTGTGGAATAAAGACTTTTTGCACTTGTGATAGTGTTGAAAAACCACTTTTCGCACTTTTGTTAGTGTTGAAAAACCACCTTTCGCACTTGTGTTGGTGCAGGAAACCACTTTTGCACTTGTATTAGTGTGGAAAAATCACTTTTCGCACTTGTGTTAGTGTTGAAAAACCACTTTTTGCACTTGTGTTAGTGTTGAAAAACCACTTTTCGCACTTGTGTTAGTGTTGAAAAACCACTTTTCGCACTTGTGTTAGTGTTGAAAAACCACTTTTCGCACTTGTGTTAGTGTTGAAAAACCACTTTTCGCACTTGTGTTGGTGCAGGAAACCACTTTTGCACTTGTATTAGTGTGGAAAAAACACTTTTCGCTCTTGTGTTAGTGTTGAAAAACCACTTTTCGCACTTGTGTTAGTGTTGAAAAACCACTTTTCGCACATGTGTTAGTGTGGAAAAACCACTTTTCGCACTTGTGTTAGTGTTGAAAATCCACTTTTCGCACTTGTGTTGGTGCAAGAAACCACTTTTGCACTTGTATTAGTGTGGAAAAACCACTTATCGCACTTGTGGTAGTGTTGAAAAACCACTTTTCGCACTTGTGTTAGTGTTGAAAAACCACTTTTCGCACTTGTGTTGGTGCAGGAAACCACTTTTGCACTTATATTAGTGTGGAAAAAACACTTTTTGCACTTGTGATAGTGTTGAAAAACCACTTTTCGCACTTGTGTTAGTGTTGAAAAACCACTTTTCGCACTTGTGTTAGTGTTGAAAAACCACTTTTCGCACTTGTGTTGGTGCAGGAAACCACTTTTGCACTTGTATTAGTGTGGAAAAAACACTTTTCGCACTTGTGTTAGTGTTGAAAAACCACTTTTCGCACTTGTGTTAGTGTTGAAAAACCACTTTTCGCACTTGTGTTAGTGTTGAAAAACCACTTTTCGCACTTGTGTTGGTGCAGGAAACCACTTTTGCACTTGTATTAGTGTGGAAAAACCACTTTTCGCACTTGTGTTAGTGTTGAAAAGCCACTTTTCGCACTTGTGTTAGTGTTGAAAAACCACTTTTCGCACTTGTGTTGGTGCAGGAAACCACTTTTGCACTTGTATTAGTGTGGAAAAACCACTTTTCGCACTTGTGTTAGTGTTGAAAAACCACTTTTCGCACTTGTGTTGGTGCAGGAAACCACTTTTGCACTTGTATTAGTGTGGAAAAAACACTTTTCGCACTTGTGTTAGTGTTGAAAAACCACTTTTCGCACTTGTGTTAGTGTTGAAAAACCACTTTTCGCACTTGTGTTAGTGTTGAAAGACCACTTTTCGCACTTGTGTTGGTGCAGGAAACCACTTTTGCACTTGTATTAGTGTGGAAAAAACCACTTTTCGCACTTGTGTTAGTGTTGAAAAGCCACTTTTTGCACTTGTGTTAGTGTTGAAAAACCACTTTTCGCACTTGTGTTGGTGCAGGAAACCACTTTTGCACTTGTATTAGTGTGGAATAAAGACTTTTTGCACTTGTGATAGTGTTGAAAAACCACTTTTCGCACTTTTGTTAGTGTTGAAAAACCACCTTTCGCACTTGTGTTGGTGCAGGAAACCACTTTTGCACTTGTATTAGTGTGGAAAAATCACTTTTCGCACTTGTGTTAGTGTTGAAAAACCACTTTTTGCACTTGTGTTAGTGTTGAAAAACCACTTTTCGCACTTGTGTTAGTGTTGAAAAACCACTTTTCGCACTTGTGTTAGTGTTGAAAAACCACTTTTCGCACTTGTGTTAGTGTTGAAAAACCACTTTTCGCACTTGTGTTGGTGCAGGAAACCACTTTTGCACTTGTATTAGTGTGGAAAAAACACTTTTCGCTCTTGTGTTAGTGTTGAAAAACCACTTTTCGCACTTGTGTTAGTGTTGAAAAACCACTTTTCGCACATGTGTTAGTGTGGAAAAACCACTTTTCGCACTTGTGTTAGTGTTGAAAATCCACTTTTCGCACTTGTGTTGGTGCAAGAAACCACTTTTGCACTTGTATTAGTGTGGAAAAACCACTTATCGCACTTGTGGTAGTGTTGAAAAACCACTTTTCGCACTTGTGTTAGTGTTGAAAAACCACTTTTCGCACTTGTGTTGGTGCAGGAAACCACTTTTGCACTTATATTAGTGTGGAAAAAACACTTTTTGCACTTGTGATAGTGTTGAAAAACCACTTTTCGCACTTGTGTTAGTGTTGAAAAACCACTTTTCGCACTTGTGTTAGTGTTGAAAAACCACTTTTTGCACTTGTGTTAGTGTTGAAAAACCACTTTTTGCACTTGTGTTGGAGCAGGAAACCACTTTTGCACTTGTATTAGTGTGGAAAAACACTTTTTGCACTTGTGATAGTGTTGAAAAACCACTTTTTGCACTTGTGTTAGTGTTGAAAAACCACTTTTTGCACTCGTGTTGGTGCAGGAAACCACTTTTGCACTTGTATTAGTGTGGAAAAAACACTTTTTGCACTTGTGATAGTGTTGAAAAACCACTTTTCGCACTTGTGTTAGTGTTGAAAAACAACTTTTCGCACTTGTGTTAGTGTTGAAAAACCACTTTTCGCACTTTTGTTAGTGTTGAAAAACCACCTTTCGCACTTGTGTTGGTGCAGGAAACCACTTTTGCACTTGTATTAGTGTGGAAAAAACACTTTTCGCACTTGTGTTAGTGTTGAAAAACCACTTTTCGCACTTGTGTTAGTGTTGAAAAACCACTTTTCGCACTTGTGTTAGTGTTGAAAAACCACTTTTCGCACTTGTGTTGGTGCAGGAAACCACTTTTGCACTTGTATTAGTGTGGAAAAAACACTTTTTGCACTTTTGATAGTGTTGAAAAACCACTTTTCGCACTTGTGTTGGTGCAGGAAACCACTATTGCACTTGTATTAGTGTGGAAAAACCACTTTTCGCACTTGTGTTAGTGTTGGAAAACCACTTTTCGCATTTGTGTTAGTGTTGAAAAACCACTTTTCGCACTTGCGTTGGTGCAGGAAACCACTTTTGCACTTGTATTAGTGTGGAAAAAACACTTTTGGCACTTGTGATAGTGTTGAAAAACCACTTTTCGCACTTGTGTTAGTGTTGAAAAACCACTTTTCGCACTTGAGTTAGTGTTGAAAAACCACTTTTCGCACTTGTGTTGGTGCAGGAAACCACTTTTGCACTTGTATGAGTGTGGAAAAAACACTTTTTGCCCTTGTCATAGTGTTGAAAAACCACTTTTCGCACTTATGTTAGTGTTGAAAAACCACTTTTCGCACTTGTGTTGGTGCAGGAAACCACTTTTGCACTTGTATTAGTGTGGAAAAAACACTTTTCGCACTTGTGTTAGTGTTGAAAAACCACTTTTCGCACTTGTGTTAGTGTTGAAAAACCACTTTTCGCACTTGTGTTAGTGTTGAAAAACCACTTTTCGCACTTGTGTTGGTGCAGGAAACCACTTTTGCACTTGTATTAGTGTGGAAAAACCATTTTTCGCACTTGTGTTAGTGTTGAAAAGCCACTTTTCGCACTTGTGTTAGTGTTGAAAAACCACTTTTCGCACTTGTGTTGGTGCAGGAAACCACTTTTGCACTTGTATTAGTGTGGAAAAACCACTTTTCGCACTTGTGTTAGTGTTGAAAAACCACTTTTCGCACTTGTGTTGGTGCAGGAAACCACTTTTGCACTTGTATTAGTGTGGAAAAAACACTTTTCGCACTTGTGTTAGTGTTGAAAAACCACTTTTCGCACTTGTGTTAGTGTTGAAAAACCACTTTTCGCACTTGTGTTAGTGTTGAAAGACCACTTTTCGCACTTGTGTTGGTGCAGGAAACCACTTTTGCACTTGTATTAGTGTGGAAAAACCACTTTTCGTACTTGTGTTAGTGTTGAAAAGCCACTTTTTGCACTTGTGTTAGTGTTGAAAAACCACTTTTCGCACTTATGTTGGTGCAGGAAACCACTTTTGCACTTGTATTAGTGTGGAATAAAGACTTTTTGCACTTGTGATAGTGGTGAAAAACCACTTTTTGCACTTTTGTTAGTGTTGAAAAACCACCTTTCGCACTTGTGTTGGTGCAGGAAACCACTTTTGCACTTGTATTAGTGTGGAAAAATCACTTTTCGCACTTGTGTTAGTGTTGAAAAACCACTTTTCGCACTTGTGTTAGTGTTGAAAAACCACTTATCGCACTTGTGTTAGTGTTGAAAAACCACTTTTCGCACTTGTGTTGGTGCAGGAAACCACTTTTGCACTTGTATTAGTGTGGAAAAAACACTTTTCGCTCTTGTGTTAGTGTTGAAAAACCACTTTTTGCACTTATGTTAGTGTTGAAAAACCACTTTTCGCACTTGTGTTAGTGTTGAAAAACCACTTTTCGCACTTGTGTTAGTGTTGAAAAACCACTTTTCGCACTTGTGTTAGTGTTGAAAAACCACTTTTCGCACTTGTGTTGGTGCAGGAAACCACTTTTGCACTTGTATTAGTGTGGAAAAAACACTTTTCGCTCTTGTGTTAGTGTTGAAAAACCACTTTTCGCACTTGTGTTAGTGTTGAAAAACCACTTTTCGCACTTGTGTTAGTGTGGAAAAACCACTTTTCGCACTTGTGTTAGTGTTGAAAATCCACTTTTCGCACTTGTGTTGGTGCAAGAAACCACTTTTGCACTTGTATTAGTGTGGAAAAACCACTTATCGCACTTGTGGTAGTGTTGAAAAACCACTTTTCGCACTTGTGTGAGTGTTGAAAAACCACTTTTCGCACTTGTGTTGGTGCAGGAAACCACTTTTGCACTTATATTAGTGTGGCAAAAACACTTTTTGCACTTGTGATAGTGTTGAAAAACCACTTTTCGCACTTGTGTTAGTGTTGAAAAACCACTTTTCGCACTTGTGTTAGTGTTGAAAAACCACTTTTTGCACTTGTGTTAGTGTTGAAAAACCACTTTTTGCACTTGTGTTGGAGCAGGAAACCACTTTTGCACTTGTATTAGTGTGGAAAAACACTTTTTGCACTTGTGATAGTGTTGAAAAACCACTTTTTGCACTTGTGTTAGTGTTGAAAAACCACTTTTTGCACTCGTGTTGGTGCAGGAAACCACTTTTGCACTTGTATTAGTGTGGAAAAAACACTTTTTGCACTTGTGATAGTGTTGAAAAACCACTTTTCGCACTTGTGTTAGTGTTGAAAAACCACTTTTCGCACTTGTGTTAGTGTTGAAAAACCACTTTTCGCACTTTTGTTAGTGTTGAAAAACCACCTTTCGCACTTGTGTTGGTGCAGGAAACCACTTTTGCACTTGTATTAGTGTGGAAAAAACACTTTTCGCACTTGTGTTAGTGTTGAAAAACCACTTTTCGCACTTGTGTTAGTGTTGAAAAACCACTTTTCGCACTTGTGTTGGTGCAGGAAACCACTTTTGCACTTGTATTAGTGTGGAAAAAACACTTTTTGCACTTTTGATAGTGTTGAAAAACCACTTTTCGCACTTGTGTTGGTGCAGGAAACCACTATTGCACTTGTATTAGTGTGGAAAAACCACTTTTCGCACTTGTGTTAGTGTTGGAAAACCACTTTTCGCATTTGTGTTAGTGTTGAAAAACCACTTTTCGCACTTGTGTTGGTGCAGGAAACCACTTTTGCACTTGTATTAGTGTGGAAAAAACACTTTTGGCACTTGTGATAGTGTTGAAAAACCACTTTTCGCACTTGTGTTAGTGTTGAAAAACCACTTTTCGCACTTGAGTTAGTGTTGAAAAACCACTTTTCGCACTTGTGTTGGTGCAGGAAACCACTTTTGCACTTGTATGAGTGTGGAAAAAACACTTTTTGCACTTGTCATAGTGTTGAAAAACCACTTTTCGCACTTATGTTAGTGTTGAAAAACCACTTTTCGCACTTGTGTTGGTGCAGGAAACCACTTTTGCACTTGTATTAGTGTGGAAAAAACACTTTTCGCACTTGTGTTAGTGTTGAAAAACCACTTTTCGCACTTGTGTTAGTGTTGAAAAACCACTTTTCGCACTTGTGTTAGTGTTGAAAAACCACTTTTCGCACTTGTGTTGGTGCAGGAAACCACTTTTGCACTTGTATTAGTGTGGAAAAACCACTTTTCGCACTTGTGTTAGTGTTGAAAAGCCACTTTTCGCACTTGTGTTAGTGTTGAAAAACCACTTTTCGCACTTGTGTTGGTGCAGGAAACCACTTTTGCACTTGTATTAGTGTGGAAAAACCACTTTTCGCACTTGTGTTAGTGTTGAAAAACCACTTTTCGCACTTGTGTTGGTGCAGGAAACCACTTTTGCACTTGTATTAGTGTGGAAAAAACACTTTTCGCACTTGTGTTAGTGTTGAAAAACCACTTTTCGCACTTGTGTTAGTGTTGAAAAACCACTTTTCGCACTTGTGTTAGTGTTGAAAGACCACTTTTCGCACTTGTGTTGGTGCAGGAAACCACTTTTGCACTTGTATTAGTGTGGAAAAACCACTTTTCGCACTTGTGTTAGTGTTGAAAAGCCACTTTTTGCACTTGTGTTAGTGTTGAAAAACCACTTTTCGCACTTGTGTTGGTGCAGGAAACCACTTTTGCACTTGTATTAGTGTGGAATAAAGACTTTTTGCACTTGTGATAGTGTTGAAAAACCACTTTTCGCACTTTTGTTAGTGTTGAAAAACCACCTTTCGCACTTGTGTTGGTGCAGGAAACCACTTTTGCACTTGTATTAGTGTGGAAAAATCACTTTTCGCACTTGTGTTAGTGTTGAAAAACTACTTTTCGCACTTGTGTTAGTGTTGAAAAACTACTTTTCGCACTTGTGTTAGTGTTGAAAAACCACTTTTTGCACTTGTGTTAGTGTTGAAAAACCACTTTTCGCACTTGTGTTAGTGTTGAAAAACCACTTTTCGCACTTGTGTTAGTGTTGAAAAACCACTTTTCGCACTTGTGTTAGTGTTGAAAAACCACTTTTCGCACTTGTGTTGGTGCAGGAAACCACTTTTGCACTTGTATTAGTGTGGAAAAAACACTTTTCGCTCTTGTGTTAGTGTTGAAAAACCACTTTTCGCACTTGTGTTAGTGTTGAAAAACCACTTTTCGCACATGTGTTAGTGTGGAAAAACCACTTTTCGCACTTGTGTTAGTGTTGAAAATCCACTTTTCGCACTTGTGTTGGTGCAAGAAACCACTTTTGCACTTGTATTAGTGTGGAAAAACCACTTATCGCACTTGTGGTAGTGTTGAAAAACCACTTTTCGCACTTGTGTTAGTGTTGAAAAACCACTTTTCGCACTTGTGTTGGTGCAGGAAACCACTTTTGCACTTATATTAGTGTGGAAAAAACACTTTTTGCACTTGTGATAGTGTTGAAAAACCACTTTTCGCACTTGTGTTAGTGTTGAAAAACCACTTTTCGCACTTGTGTTAGTGTTGAAAAACCACTTTTTGCACTTGTGTTAGTGTTGAAAAACCACTTTTTGCACTTGTGTTGGAGCAGGAAACCACTTTTGCACTTGTATTAGTGTGGAAAAACACTTTTCGCACTTGTGTTAGTGTTGAAAAACCACTTTTCGCACTTGAGTTAGTGTTGAAAAACCACTTTTCACACTTGTGTTGGTGCAGGAAACCACTTTTGCACTTGTATGAGTGTGGAAAAAACACTTTTTGCCCTTGTCATAGTGTTGAAAAACCACTTTTCGCACTTATGTTAGTGTTGAAAAACCACTTTTCGCACTTGTGTTGGTGCAGGAAACCACTTTTGCACTTGTATTAGTGTGGAAAAAACACTTTTCGCACTTGTGTTAGTGTTGAAAAACCACTTTTCGCACTTGTGTTAGTGTTGAAAAACCACTTTTCGCACTTGTGTTAGTGTTGAAAAACCACTTTTCGCACTTGTGTTGGTGCAGGAAACCACTTTTGCACTTGTATTAGTGTGGAAAAACCATTTTTCGCACTTGTGTTAGTGTTGAAAAGCCACTTTTCGCACTTGTGTTAGTGTTGAAAAACCACTTTTCGCACTTGTGTTGGTGCAGGAAACCACTTTTGCACTTGTATTAGTGTGGAAAAACCACTTTTCGCACTTGTGTTAGTGTTGAAAAACCACTTTTCGCACTTGTGTTGGTGCAGGAAACCACTTTTGCACTTGTATTAGTGTGGAAAAAACACTTTTCGCACTTGTGTTAGTGTTGAAAAACCACTTTTCGCACTTGTGTTAGTGTTGAAAAACCACTTTTCGCACTTGTGTTAGTGTTGAAAGACCACTTTTCGCACTTGTGTTGGTGCAGGAAACCACTTTTGCACTTGTATTAGTGTGGAAAAACCACTTTTCGTACTTGTGTTAGTGTTGAAAAGCCACTTTTTGCACTTGTGTTAGTGTTGAAAAACCACTTTTCGCACTTATGTTGGTGCAGGAAACCACTTTTGCACTTGTATTAGTGTGGAATAAAGACTTTTTGCACTTGTGATAGTGGTGAAAAACCACTTTTTGCACTTTTGTTAGTGTTGAAAAACCACCTTTCGCACTTGTGTTGGTGCAGGAAACCACTTTTGCACTTGTATTAGTGTGGAAAAATCACTTTTCGCACTTGTGTTAGTGTTGAAAAACCACTTTTCGCACTTGTGTTAGTGTTGAAAAACCACTTATCGCACTTGTGTTAGTGTTGAAAAACCACTTTTCGCACTTGTGTTGGTGCAGGAAACCACTTTTGCACTTGTATTAGTGTGGAAAAAACACTTTTCGCTCTTGTGTTAGTGTTGAAAAACCACTTTTTGCACTTATGTTAGTGTTGAAAAACCACTTTTCGCACTTGTGTTAGTGTTGAAAAACCACTTTTCGCACTTGTGTTAGTGTTGAAAAACCACTTTTCGCACTTGTGTTAGTGTTGAAAAACCACTTTTCGCACTTGTGTTGGTGCAGGAAACCACTTTTGCACTTGTATTAGTGTGGAAAAAACACTTTTCGCTCTTGTGTTAGTGTTGAAAAACCACTTTTCGCACTTGTGTTAGTGTTGAAAAACCACTTTTCGCACTTGTGTTAGTGTGGAAAAACCACTTTTCGCACTTGTGTTAGTGTTGAAAATCCACTTTTCGCACTTGTGTTGGTGCAAGAAACCACTTTTGCACTTGTATTAGTGTGGAAAAACCACTTATCGCACTTGTGGTAGTGTTGAAAAACCACTTTTCGCACTTGTGTGAGTGTTGAAAAACCACTTTTCGCACTTGTGTTGGTGCAGGAAACCACTTTTGCACTTATATTAGTGTGGCAAAAACACTTTTTGCACTTGTGATAGTGTTGAAAAACCACTTTTCGCACTTGTGTTAGTGTTGAAAAACCACTTTTCGCACTTGTGTTAGTGTTGAAAAACCACTTTTTGCACTTGTGTTAGTGTTGAAAAACCACTTTTTGCACTTGTGTTGGAGCAGGAAACCACTTTTGCACTTGTATTAGTGTGGAAAAACACTTTTTGCACTTGTGATAGTGTTGAAAAACCACTTTTTGCACTTGTGTTAGTGTTGAAAAACCACTTTTTGCACTCGTGTTGGTGCAGGAAACCACTTTTGCACTTGTATTAGTGTGGAAAAAACACTTTTTGCACTTGTGATAGTGTTGAAAAACCACTTTTCGCACTTGTGTTAGTGTTGAAAAACCACTTTTCGCACTTGTGTTAGTGTTGAAAAACCACTTTTCGCACTTTTGTTAGTGTTGAAAAACCACCTTTCGCACTTGTGTTGGTGCAGGAAACCACTTTTGCACTTGTATTAGTGTGGAAAAAACACTTTTCGCACTTGTGTTAGTGTTGAAAAACCACTTTTCGCACTTGTGTTAGTGTTGAAAAACCACTTTTCGCACTTGTGTTAGTGTTGAAAAACCACTTTTCGCACTTGTGTTGGTGCAGGAAACCACTTTTGCACTTGTATTAGTGTGGAAAAAACACTTTTTGCACTTTTGATAGTGTTGAAAAACCACTTTTCGCACTTGTGTTGGTGCAGGAAACCACTATTGCACTTGTATTAGTGTGGAAAAACCACTTTTCGCACTTGTGTTAGTGTTGGAAAACCACTTTTCGCATTTGTGTTAGTGTTGAAAAACCACTTTTCGCACTTGTGTTGGTGCAGGAAACCACTTTTGCACTTGTATTAGTGTGGAAAAAACACTTTTGGCACTTGTGATAGTGTTGAAAAACCACTTTTCGCACTTGTGTTAGTGTTGAAAAACCACTTTTCGCACTTGAGTTAGTGTTGAAAAACCACTTTTCGCACTTGTGTTGGTGCAGGAAACCACTTTTGCACTTGTATGAGTGTGGAAAAAACACTTTTTGCACTTGTCATAGTGTTGAAAAACCACTTTTCGCACTTATGTTAGTGTTGAAAAACCACTTTTCGCACTTGTGTTGGTGCAGGAAACCACTTTTGCACTTGTATTAGTGTGGAAAAAACACTTTTCGCACTTGTGTTAGTGTTGAAAAACCACTTTTCGCACTTGTGTTAGTGTTGAAAAACCACTTTTCGCACTTGTGTTAGTGTTGAAAAACCACTTTTCGCACTTGTGTTGGTGCAGGAAACCACTTTTGCACTTGTATTAGTGTGGAAAAACCACTTTTCGCACTTGTGTTAGTGTTGAAAAGCCACTTTTCGCACTTGTGTTAGTGTTGAAAAACCACTTTTCGCACTTGTGTTGGTGCAGGAAACCACTTTTGCACTTGTATTAGTGTGGAAAAACCACTTTTCGCACTTGTGTTAGTGTTGAAAAACCACTTTTCGCACTTGTGTTGGTGCAGGAAACCACTTTTGCACTTGTATTAGTGTGGAAAAAACACTTTTCGCACTTGTGTTAGTGTTGAAAAACCACTTTTCGCACTTGTGTTAGTGTTGAAAAACCACTTTTCGCACTTGTGTTAGTGTTGAAAGACCACTTTTCGCACTTGTGTTGGTGCAGGAAACCACTTTTGCACTTGTATTAGTGTGGAAAAACCACTTTTCGTACTTGTGTTAGTGTTGAAAAGCCACTTTTTGCACTTGTGTTAGTGTTGAAAAACCACTTTTCGCACTTATGTTGGTGCAGGAAACCACTTTTGCACTTGTATTAGTGTGGAATAAAGACTTTTTGCACTTGTGATAGTGGTGAAAAACCACTTTTTGCACTTTTGTTAGTGTTGAAAAACCACCTTTCGCACTTGTGTTGGTGCAGGAAACCACTTTTGCACTTGTATTAGTGTGGAAAAATCACTTTTCGCACTTGTGTTAGTGTTGAAAAACCACTTTTCGCACTTGTGTTAGTGTTGAAAAACCACTTATCGCACTTGTGTTAGTGTTGAAAAACCACTTTTCGCACTTGTGTTGGTGCAGGAAACCACTTTTGCACTTGTATTAGTGTGGAAAAAACACTTTTCGCTCTTGTGTTAGTGTTGAAAAACCACTTTTTGCACTTATGTTAGTGTTGAAAAACCACTTTTCGCACTTGTGTTAGTGTTGAAAAACCACTTTTCGCACTTGTGTTAGTGTTGAAAAACCACTTTTCGCACTTGTGTTAGTGTTGAAAAACCACTTTTCGCACTTGTGTTGGTGCAGGAAACCACTTTTGCACTTGTATTAGTGTGGAAAAAACACTTTTCGCTCTTGTGTTAGTGTTGAAAAACCACTTTTCGCACTTGTGTTAGTGTTGAAAAACCACTTTTCGCACTTGTGTTAGTGTGGAAAAACCACTTTTCGCACTTGTGTTAGTGTTGAAAATCCACTTTTCGCACTTGTGTTGGTGCAAGAAACCACTTTTGCACTTGTATTAGTGTGGAAAAACCACTTATCGCACTTGTGGTAGTGTTGAAAAACCACTTTTCGCACTTGTGTGAGTGTTGAAAAACCACTTTTCGCACTTGTGTTGGTGCAGGAAACCACTTTTGCACTTATATTAGTGTGGCAAAAACACTTTTTGCACTTGTGATAGTGTTGAAAAACCACTTTTCGCACTTGTGTTAGTGTTGAAAAACCACTTTTCGCACTTGTGTTAGTGTTGAAAAACCACTTTTTGCACTTGTGTTAGTGTTGAAAAACCACTTTTTGCACTTGTGTTGGAGCAGGAAACCACTTTTGCACTTGTATTAGTGTGGAAAAACACTTTTTGCACTTGTGATAGTGTTGAAAAACCACTTTTTGCACTTGTGTTAGTGTTGAAAAACCACTTTTTGCACTCGTGTTGGTGCAGGAAACCACTTTTGCACTTGTATTAGTGTGGAAAAAACACTTTTTGCACTTGTGATAGTGTTGAAAAACCACTTTTCGCACTTGTGTTAGTGTTGAAAAACCACTTTTCGCACTTGTGTTAGTGTTGAAAAACCACTTTTCGCACTTTTGTTAGTGTTGAAAAACCACCTTTCGCACTTGTGTTGGTGCAGGAAACCACTTTTGCACTTGTATTAGTGTGGAAAAAACACTTTTCGCACTTGTGTTAGTGTTGAAAAACCACTTTTCGCACTTGTGTTAGTGTTGAAAAACCACTTTTCGCACTTGTGTTAGTGTTGAAAAACCACTTTTCGCACTTGTGTTGGTGCAGGAAACCACTTTTGCACTTGTATTAGTGTGGAAAAAACACTTTTTGCACTTTTGATAGTGTTGAAAAACCACTTTTCGCACTTGTGTTGGTGCAGGAAACCACTATTGCACTTGTATTAGTGTGGAAAAACCACTTTTCGCACTTGTGTTAGTGTTGGAAAACCACTTTTCGCATTTGTGTTAGTGTTGAAAAACCACTTTTCGCACTTGTGTTGGTGCAGGAAACCACTTTTGCACTTGTATTAGTGTGGAAAAAACACTTTTGGCACTTGTGATAGTGTTGAAAAACCACTTTTCGCACTTGTGTTAGTGTTGAAAAACCACTTTTCGCACTTGAGTTAGTGTTGAAAAACCACTTTTCGCACTTGTGTTGGTGCAGGAAACCACTTTTGCACTTGTATGAGTGTGGAAAAAACACTTTTTGCACTTGTCATAGTGTTGAAAAACCACTTTTCGCACTTATGTTAGTGTTGAAAAACCACTTTTCGCACTTGTGTTGGTGCAGGAAACCACTTTTGCACTTGTATTAGTGTGGAAAAAACACTTTTCGCACTTGTGTTAGTGTTGAAAAACCACTTTTCGCACTTGTGTTAGTGTTGAAAAACCACTTTTCGCACTTGTGTTAGTGTTGAAAAACCACTTTTCGCACTTGTGTTGGTGCAGGAAACCACTTTTGCACTTGTATTAGTGTGGAAAAACCACTTTTCGCACTTGTGTTAGTGTTGAAAAGCCACTTTTCGCACTTGTGTTAGTGTTGAAAAACCACTTTTCGCACTTGTGTTGGTGCAGGAAACCACTTTTGCACTTGTATTAGTGTGGAAAAACCACTTTTCGCACTTGTGTTAGTGTTGAAAAACCACTTTTCGCACTTGTGTTGGTGCAGGAAACCACTTTTGCACTTGTATTAGTGTGGAAAAAACACTTTTCGCACTTGTGTTAGTGTTGAAAAACCACTTTTCGCACTTGTGTTAGTGTTGAAAAACCACTTTTCGCACTTGTGTTAGTGTTGAAAGACCACTTTTCGCACTTGTGTTGGTGCAGGAAACCACTTTTGCACTTGTATTAGTGTGGAAAAACCACTTTTCGCACTTGTGTTAGTGTTGAAAAGCCACTTTTTGCACTTGTGTTAGTGTTGAAAAACCACTTTTCGCACTTGTGTTGGTGCAGGAAACCACTTTTGCACTTGTATTAGTGTGGAATAAAGACTTTTTGCACTTGTGATAGTGTTGAAAAACCACTTTTCGCACTTTTGTTAGTGTTGAAAAACCACCTTTCGCACTTGTGTTGGTGCAGGAAACCACTTTTGCACTTGTATTAGTGTGGAAAAATCACTTTTCGCACTTGTGTTAGTGTTGAAAAACTACTTTTCGCACTTGTGTTAGTGTTGAAAAACCACTTTTTGCACTTGTGTTAGTGTTGAAAAACCACTTTTCGCACTTGTGTTAGTGTTGAAAAACCACTTTTCGCACTTGTGTTAGTGTTGAAAAACCACTTTTCGCACTTGTGTTAGTGTTGAAAAACCACTTTTCGCACTTGTGTTGGTGCAGGAAACCACTTTTGCACTTGTATTAGTGTGGAAAAAACACTTTTCGCTCTTGTGTTAGTGTTGAAAAACCACTTTTCGCACTTGTGTTAGTGTTGAAAAACCACTTTTCGCACATGTGTTAGTGTGGAAAAACCACTTTTCGCACTTGTGTTAGTGTTGAAAATCCACTTTTCGCACTTGTGTTGGTGCAAGAAACCACTTTTGCACTTGTATTAGTGTGGAAAAACCACTTATCGCACTTGTGGTAGTGTTGAAAAACCACTTTTCGCACTTGTGTTAGTGTTGAAAAACCACTTTTCGCACTTGTGTTGGTGCAGGAAACCACTTTTGCACTTATATTAGTGTGGAAAAAACACTTTTTGCACTTGTGATAGTGTTGAAAAACCACTTTTCGCACTTGTGTTAGTGTTGAAAAACCACTTTTCGCACTTGTGTTAGTGTTGAAAAACCACTTTTTGCACTTGTGTTAGTGTTGAAAAACCACTTTTTGCACTTGTGTTGGAGCAGGAAACCACTTTTGCACTTGTATTAGTGTGGAAAAACACTTTTTGCACTTGTGATAGTGTTGAAAAACCACTTTTTGCACTTGTGTTAGTGTTGAAAAACCACTTTTTGCACTCGTGTTGGTGCAGGAAACCACTTTTGCACTTGTATTAGTGTGGAAAAAACACTTTTTGCACTTGTGATAGTGTTGAAAAACCACTTTTCGCACTTGTGTTAGTGTTGAAAAACCACTTTTCGCACTTGTGTTAGTGTTGAAAAACCACTTTTCGCACTTTTGTTAGTGTTGAAAAACCACCTTTCGCACTTGTGTTGGTGCAGGAAACCACTTTTGCACTTGTATTAGTGTGGAAAAAACACTTTTCGCACTTGTGTTAGTGTTGAAAAACCACTTTTCGCACTTGTGTTAGTGTTGAAAAACCACTTTTCGCACTTGTGTTAGTGTTGAAAAACCACTTTTCGCACTTGTGTTGGTGCAGGAAACCACTTTTGCACTTGTATTAGTGTGGAAAAAACACTTTTTGCACTTTTGATAGTGTTGAAAAACCACTTTTCGCACTTGTGTTGGTGCAGGAAACCACTATTGCACTTGTATTAGTGTGGAAAAACCACTTTTCGCACTTGTGTTAGTGTTGGAAAACCACTTTTCGCATTTGTGTTAGTGTTGAAAAACCACTTTTCGCACTTGTGTTGGTGCAGGAAACCACTTTTGCACTTGTATTAGTGTGGAAAAAACACTTTTGGCACTTGTGATAGTGTTGAAAAACCACTTTTCGCACTTGTGTTAGTGTTGAAAAACCACTTTTCGCACTTGAGTTAGTGTTGAAAAACCACTTTTCGCACTTGTGTTGGTGCAGGAAACCACTTTTGCACTTGTATGAGTGTGGAAAAAACACTTTTTGCCCTTGTCATAGTGTTGAAAAACCACTTTTCGCACTTATGTTAGTGTTGAAAAACCACTTTTCGCACTTGTGTTGGTGCAGGAAACCACTTTTGCACTTGTATTAGTGTGGAAAAAACACTTTTCGCACTTGTGTTAGTGTTGAAAAACCACTTTTCGCACTTGTGTTAGTGTTGAAAAACCACTTTTCGCACTTGTGTTAGTGTTGAAAAACCACTTTTCGCACTTGTGTTGGTGCAGGAAACCACTTTTGCACTTGTATTAGTGTGGAAAAACCATTTTTCGCACTTGTGTTAGTGTTGAAAAGCCACTTTTCGCACTTGTGTTAGTGTTGAAAAACCACTTTTCGCACTTGTGTTGGTGCAGGAAACCACTTTTGCACTTGTATTAGTGTGGAAAAACCACTTTTCGCACTTGTGTTAGTGTTGAAAAACCACTTTTCACACTTGTGTTGGTGCAGGAAACCACTTTTGCACTTGTATTAGTGTGGAAAAAACACTTTTCGCACTTGTGTTAGTGTTGAAAAACCACTTTTCGCACTTGTGTTAGTGTTGAAAAACCACTTTTCGCACTTGTGTTAGTGTTGAAAGACCACTTTTCGCACTTGTGTTGGTGCAGGAAACCACTTTTGCACTTGTATTAGTGTGGAAAAACCACTTTTCGCACTTGTGTTAGTGTTGAAAAGCCACTTTTTGCACTTGTGTTAGTGTTGAAAAACCACTTTTCGCACTTGTGTTGGTGCAGGAAACCACTTTTGCACTTGTATTAGTGTGGAATAAAGACTTTTTGCACTTGTGATAGTGTTGAAAAACCACTTTTCGCACTTTTGTTAGTGTTGAAAAACCACCTTTCGCACTTGTGTTGGTGCAGGAAACCACTTTTGCACTTGTATTAGTGTGGAAAAATCACTTTTCGCACTTGTGTTAGTGTTGAAAAACCACTTTTCGCACTTGTGTTAGTGTTGAAAAACCACTTATCGCACTTGTGTTCGTGTTGAAAAAACACTTTTCGCACTTGTGTTGGTGCAGGAAACCACTTTTGCACTTGTATTAGTGTGGAAAAAACACTTTTCGCTCTTGTGTTAGTGTTGAAAAACCACTTTTTGCACTTGTGTTAGTGTTGAAAAACCACTTTTCGCACTTGTGTTAGTGTTGAAAAACCACTTTTCGCACTTGTGTTAGTGTTGAAAAACCACTTTTTGCACTTGTGTTAGTGTTGAAAAACCACTTTTCGCACTTGTGTTGGTGCAGGAAACCACTTTTGCACTTGTATTAGTGTGGAAAAAACACTTTTCGCTCTTGTGTTAGTGTTGAAAAACCACTTTTCGCACTTGTGTTAGTGTTGAAAAACCACTTTTCGCACATGTGTTAGTGTGGAAAAACCACTTTTCGCACTTGTGTTAGTGTTGAAAATCCACTTTTCGCACTTGTGTTGGTGCAAGAAACCACTTTTGCACTTGTATTAGTGTGGAAAAACCACTTATCGCACTTGTGGTAGTGTTGAAAAACCACTTTTCGCACTTGTGTTAGTGTTGAAAAACCACTTTTCGCACTTGTGTTGGTGCAGGAAACCACTTTTGCACTTATATTAGTGTGGAAAAAACACTTTTTGCACTTGTGATAGTGTTGAAAAACCACTTTTCGCACTTGTGTTAGTGTTGAAAAACCACTTTTCGCACTTGTGTTAGTGTTGAAAAACCACTTTTTGCACTTGTGTTAGTGTTGAAAAACCACTTTTTGCACTTGTGTTGGAGCAGGAAACCACTTTTGCACTTGTATTAGTGTGGAAAAACACTTTTTGCACTTGTGATAGTGTTGAAAAACCACTTTTTGCACTTGTGTTAGTGTTGAAAAACCACTTTTTGCACTCGTGTTGGTGCAGGAAACCACTTTTGCACTTGTATTAGTGTGGAAAAAACACTTTTTGCACTTGTGATAGTGTTGAAAAACCACTTTTCGCACTTGTGTTAGTGTTGAAAAACCACTTTTCGCACTGTGTTAGTGTTGAAAAACCACTTTTCGCACTTTTGTTAGTGTTGAAAAACCACCTTTCGCACTTGTGTTGGTGCAGGAAACCACTTTTGCACTTGTATTAGTGTGGAAAAAACACTTTTCGCACTTGTGTTAGTGTTGAAAAACCACTTTTCGCACTTGTGTTAGTGTTGAAAAACCACTTTTCGCACTTGTGTTAGTGTTGAAAAACCACTTTTCGCACTTGTGTTGGTGCAGGAAACCACTTTTGCACTTGTATTAGTGTGGAAAAAACACTTTTTGCACTTTTGATAGTGTTGAAAAACCACTTTTCGCACTTGTGTTGGTGCAGGAAACCACTATTGCACTTGTATTAGTGTGGAAAAACCACTTTTCGCACTTGTGTTAGTGTTGGAAAACCACTTTTCGCATTTGTGTTAGTGTTGAAAAACCACTTTTCGCACTTGTGTTGGTGCAGGAAACCACTTTTGCACTTGTATTAGTGTGGAAAAAACACTTTTGGCACTTGTGATAGTGTTGAAAAACCACTTTTCGCACTTGTGTTAGTGTTGAAAAACCACCTTTCGCACTTGAGTTAGTGTTGAAAAACCACTTTTCGCACTTGTGTTGGTGCAGGAAACCACTTTTGCACTTGTATGAGTGTGGAAAAAACACTTTTTGCCCTTGTCATAGTGTTGAAAAACCACTTTTCGCACTTATGTTAGTGTTGAAAAACCACTTTTCGCACTTGTGTTGGTGCAGGAAACCACTTTTGCACTTGTATTAGTGTGGAAAAAACACTTTTCGCACTTGTGTTAGTGTTGAAAAACCACTTTTCGCACTTGTGTTAGTGTTGAAAAACCACTTTTCGCACTTGTGTTGGTGCAGGAAACCACTTTTGCACTTGTATTAGTGTGGAAAAACCATTTTTCGCACTTGTGTTAGTGTTGAAAAGCCACTTTTCGCACTTGTGTTAGTGTTGAAAAACCACTTTTCGCACTTGTGTTGGTGCAGGAAACCACTTTTGCACTTGTATTAGTGTGGAAAAACCACTTTTCGCACTTGTGTTAGTGTTGAAAAACCACTTTTCGCACTTGTGTTGGTGCAGGAAACCACTTTTGCACTTGTATTAGTGTGGAAAAAACACTTTTCGCACTTGTGTTAGTGTTGAAAAACCACTTTTCGCACTTGTGTTAGTGTTGAAAAACCACTTTTCGCACTTGTGTTAGTGTTGAAAGACCACTTTTCGCACTTGTGTTGGTGCAGGAAACCACTTTTGCACTTGTATTAGTGTGGAAAAACCACTTTTCGCACTTGTGTTAGTGTTGAAAAGCCACTTTTTGCACTTGTGTTAGTGTTGAAAAACCACTTTTCGCACTTGTGTTGGTGCAGGAAACCACTTTTGCACTTGTATTAGTGTGGAATAAAGACTTTTTGCACTTGTGATAGTGTTGAAAAACCACTTTTCGCACTTTTGTTAGTGTTGAAAAACCACCTTTCGCACTTGTGTTGGTGCAGGAAACCACTTTTGCACTTGTATTAGTGTGGAAAAATCACTTTTCGCACTTGTGTTAGTGTTGAAAAACCACTTTTCGCACTTGTGTTAGTGTTGAAAAACCACTTATCGCACTTGTGTTCGTGTTGAAAAACCACTTTTCGCACTTGTGTTGGTGCAGGAAACCACTTTTGCACTTGTATTAGTGTGGAAAAAACACTTTTCGCTCTTGTGTTAGTGTTGAAAAACCACTTTTTGCACTTGTGTTAGTGTTGAAAAACCACTTTTCGCACTTGTGTTAGTGTTGAAAAACCACTTTTCGCACTTGTGTTAGTGTTGAAAAACCACTTTTTGCACTTGTGTTAGTGTTGAAAAACCACTTTTCGCACTTGTGTTGGTGCAGGAAACCACTTTTGCACTTGTATTAGTGTGGAAAAAACACTTTTCGCTCTTGTGTTAGTGTTGAAAAACCACTTTTCGCTCTTGTGTTAGTGTTGAAAAACCACTTTTTGCACTTGTGTTAGTGTTGAAAAACCACTTTTCGCACTTGTGTTAGTGTTGAAAAACCACTTTTCGCACTTGTGTTAGTGTTGAAAAACCACTTTTCGCACTTGTGTTAGTGTTGAAAAACCACTTTTCGCACTTGTGTTGGTGCAGGAAACCACTTTTGCACTTGTATTAGTGTGGAAAAAACACTTTTCGCTCTTGTGTTAGTGTTGAAAAACCACTTTTCGCACTTGTGTTAGTGTTGAAAAACCACTTTTCGCACATGTGTTAGTGTGGAAAAACCACTTTTCGCACTTGTGTTAGTGTTGAAAATCCACTTTTCGCACTTGTGTTGGTGCAAGAAACCACTTTTGCACTTGTATTAGTGTGGAAAAACCACTTATCGCACTTGTGGTAGTGTTGAAAAACCACTTTTCGCACTTGTGTTAGTGTTGAAAAACCACTTTTCGCACTTGTGTTGGTGCAGGAAACCACTTTTGCACTTATATTAGTGTGGAAAAAACACTTTTTGCACTTGTGATAGTGTTGAAAAACCACTTTTCGCACTTGTGTTAGTGTTGAAAAACCACTTTTCGCACTTGTGTTAGTGTTGAAAAACCACTTTTTGCACTTGTGTTAGTGTTGAAAAACCACTTTTTGCACTTGTGTTGGAGCAGGAAACCACTTTTGCACTTGTATTAGTGTGGAAAAACACTTTTTGCACTTGTGATAGTGTTGAAAAACCACTTTTTGCACTTGTGTTAGTGTTGAAAAACCACTTTTTGCACTCGTGTTGGTGCAGGAAACCAATTTTGCACTTGTATTAGTGTGGAAAAAACACTTTTTGCACTTGTGATAGTGTTGAAAAACCACTTTTCGCACTTGTGTTAGTGTTGAAAAACCACTTTTCGCACTTGTGTTAGTGTTGAAAAACCACTTTTCGCACTTTTGTTAGTGTTGAAAAACCACCTTTCGCACTTGTGTTGGTGCAGGAAACCACTTTTGCACTTGTATTAGTGTGGAAAAAACACTTTTCGCACTTGTGTTAGTGTTGAAAAACCACTTTTCGCACTTGTGTTAGTGTTGAAAAACCACTTTTCGCACTTGTGTTAGTGTAGAAAAACCACTTTTCGCACTTGTGTTGGTGCAGGAAACCACTTTTGCACTTGTATTAGTGTGGAAAAAACACTTTTTGCACTTTTGATAGTGTTGAAAAACCACTTTTCGCACTTGTGTTGGTGCAGGAAACCACTATTGCACTTGTATTAGTGTGGAAAAACCACTTTTCGCACTTGTGTTAGTGTTGGAAAACCACTTTTCGCATTTGTGTTAGTGTTGAAAAACCACTTTTCGCACTTGTGTTGGTGCAGGAAACCACTTTTGCACTTGTATTAGTGTGGAAAAAACACTTTTGGCACTTGTGATAGTGTTGAAAAACCACTTTTCGCACTTGTGTTAGTGTTGAAAAACCACCTTTCGCACTTGAGTTAGTGTTGAAAAACCACTTTTCGCACTTGTGTTGGTGCAGGAAACCACTTTTGCACTTGTATGAGTGTGGAAAAAACACTTTTTGCCCTTGTCATAGTGTTGAAAAACCACTTTTCGCACTTATGTTAGTGTTGAAAAACCACTTTTCGCACTTGTGTTGGTGCAGGAAACCACTTTTGCACTTGTATTAGTGTGGAAAAAACACTTTTCGCACTTGTGTTAGTGTTGAAAAACCACTTTTCGCACTTGTGTTAGTGTTGAAAAACCACTTTTCGCACTTGTGTTAGTGTTGAAAAACCACTTTTCGCACTTGTGTTGGTGCAGGAAACCACTTTTGCACTTGTGTTAGTGTGGAAAAACCATTTTTCGCACTTGTGTTAGTGTTGAAAAGCCACTTTTCGCACTTGTGTTAGTGTTGAAAAACCACTTTTCGCACTTGTGTTGGTGCAGGAAACCACTTTTGCACTTGTATTAGTGTGGAAAAACCACTTTTCGCACTTGTGTTAGTGTTGAAAAACCACTTTTCGCACTTGTGTTGGTGCAGGAAACCACTTTTGCACTTGTATTAGTGTGGAAAAAACACTTTTCGCACTTGTGTTAGTGTTGAAAAACCACTTTTCGCACTTGTGTTAGTGTTGAAAAACCACTTTTCGCACTTGTGTTAGTGTTGAAAGACCACTTTTCGCACTTCTGTTGGTGCAGGAAACCACTTTTGCACTTGTATTAGTGTGGAAAAACCACTTTTCGCACTTGTGTTAGTGTTGAAAAGCCACTTTTTGCACTTGTGTTAGTGTTGAAAAACCACTTTTCGCACTTGTGTTGGTGCAGGAAACCACTTTTGCACTTGTATTAGTGTGGAATAAAGACTTTTTGCACTTGTGATAGTGTTGAAAAACCACTTTTCGCACTTTTGTTAGTGTTGAAAAACCACCTTTCGCACTTGTGTTGGTGCAGGAAACCACTTTTGCACTTGTATTAGTGTGGAAAAATCACTTTTCGCACTTGTGTTAGTGTTGAAAAACCACTTTTCGCACTTGTGTTAGTGTTGAAAAACCACTTATCGCACTTGTGTTCGTGTTGCAAAACCACTTTTCGCACTTGTGTTGGTGCAGGAAACCACTTTTGCACTTGTATTAGTGTGGAAAAAACACTTTTCGCTCTTGTGTTAGTGTTGAAAAACCACTTTTTGCACTTGTGTTAGTGTTGAAAAACCACTTTTCGCACTTGTGTTAGTGTTGAAAAACCACTTTTCGCACTTGTGTTAGTGTTGAAAAACCACTTCTTGCACTTGTGTTAGTGTTGAAAAACCACTTTTCGCACTTGTGTTGGTGCAGGAAACCACTTTTGCACTTGTATTAGTGTGGAAAAAACACTTTTCGCTCTTGTGTTAGTGTTGAAAAACCACTTTTCGCACTTGTGTTAGTGTTGAAAAACCACTTTTCGCACTTGTGTTAGTGTTGAAAAACCACTTTTCGCACTTGTGTTGGTGCAGGAAACCACTTTTGCACTTGTATTAGTGTGGAAAAACCACTTTTCGCACTTGTGTTAGTGTTGAAAATCCACTTTTCGCACTTGTGTTGGTGCAGAAAACCACTTTTGCACTTGTATTAGTGTGGAAAAACCACTTATTGCACTTGTGGTAGTGTTGAAAAACCACTTTTCGCACTTGTGTTAGTGTTGAAAAACCACTTTTCGCACTTGTGTTGGTGCAGGAAACCACTTTTGCACTTATATTAGTGTGGAAAAAACACTTTTTGCACTTGTGATAGTGTTGAAAAACCACTTTTCGCACTTGTGTTAGTGTTGAAAAACCACTTTTCGCACTTGTGTTAGTGTTGAAAAACCACTTTTTGCACTTGTGTTAGTGTCGAAAAACCACTTTTTGCACTTGTGTTGGAGCAGGAAACCACTTTTGCACTTGTATTAGTGTGGAAAAACACTTTTTGCACTTGTGATAGTGTTGAAAAACCACTTTTTGCACTTGTGTTAGTGTTGAAAAACCACTTTTTGCACTCGTGTTGGTGCAGGAAACCACTTTTGCACTTGTATTAGTGTGGAAAAAACACTTTTTGCACTTGTGATAGTGTTGAAAAACCACTTTTCGCACTTGTGTTAGTGTTGAAAAACCACTTTTCGCACTTGAGTTAGTGTTGAAAAACCACTTTTCGCACTTGTGTTGGTGCAGGAAACCACTTTTGCACTTGTATGAGTGTGGAAAAAACACTTTTTGCACTTGTCATAGTGTTGAAAAACCACTTTTCGCACTTGTGTTAGTGTTGAAAAACCACTTTTCGCACTTGTGTTGGTGCAGGAAACCACTTTTGCACTTGTATTAGTGTGGAAAAAACACTTTTCGCACTTGTGTTAGTGTTGAAAAACCACTTTTCGCACTTGTGTTAGTGTTGAAAAAACACTTTTCGCACTTGTGTTAGTGTTGAAAAACCACTTTTCGCACTTGTGTTAGTGTTGAAAAACCACTTTTCGCACTTGTGTTGGTGCAGGAAACCACTTTTGCACTTGTATTAGTGTGGAAAAACCACTTTTCGCACTTGTGTTAGTGTTGAAAAGCCACTTTTTGCACTTGTGTTAGTGTTGAAAAACCACTTTTCGCACTTGTGTTGGTGCAGGAAACCACTTTTGCACTTGTATTAGTGTGGAATAAAGACTTTTTGCACTTGTGATAGTGTTGAAAAACCACTTTTCGCACTTTTGTTAGTGTTGAAAAACCACCTTTCGCACTTGTGTTGGTGCAGGAAACCACTTTTGCACTTGTATTAGTGTGGAAAAATCACTTTTCGCACTTGTGTTAGTGTTGAAAAACCACTTTTCGCACTTGTGTTAGTGTTCAAAAACCACTTATCGCACTTGTGTTAGTGTTGAAAAACCACTTTTCGCACTTGTGTTAGTGTTGAAAAACCACTTTTCGCACTTGAGTTAGTGTTGAAAAACCACTTTTCGCACTTGTGTTGGTGCAGGAAACCACTTTTGCACTTGTATGAGTGTGGAAAAAACACTTTTTGCACTTGTCATAGTGTTGAAAAACCACTTTTCGCACTTGTGTTAGTGTTGAAAAACCACTTTTCGCACTTGTGTTGGTGCAGGAAACCACTTTTGCACTTGTATTAGTGTGGAAAAAACACTTTTCGCACTTGTGTTAGTGTTGAAAAACCACTTTTCGCACTTGTGTTAGTGTTGAAAAAACACTTTTCGCACTTGTGTTAGTGTTGAAAAACCACTTTTCGCACTTGTGTTAGTGTTGAAAAACCACTTTTCGCACTTGTGTTGGTGCAGGAAACCACTTTTGCACTTGTATTAGTGTGGAAAAACCACTTTTCGCACTTGTGTTAGTGTTGAAAAGCCACTTTTTGCACTTGTGTTAGTGTTGAAAAACCACTTTTCGCACTTGTGTTGGTGCAGGAAACCACTTTTGCACTTGTATTAGTGTGGAATAAAGACTTTTTGCACTTGTGATAGTGTTGAAAAACCACTTTTCGCACTTTTGTTAGTGTTGAAAAACCACCTTTCGCACTTGTGTTGGTGCAGGAAACCACTTTTGCACTTGTATTAGTGTGGAAAAATCACTTTTCGCACTTGTGTTAGTGTTGAAAAACCACTTTTCGCACTTGTGTTAGTGTTCAAAAACCACTTATCGCACTTGTGTTAGTGTTGAAAAACCACTTTTCGCACTTGTGTTGGTGCAGGAAACCACTTTTGCACTTGTATTAGTGTGGAAAAAACACTTTTCGCTCTTGTGTTAGTGTTGAAAAACCACTTTTGCACTTGTGTTAGTGTTGAAAAACCACTTTTCGCACTTGTGTTAGTGTTGAAAAACCACTTTTCGCACTTGTGTTGGTGCAGGAAACCACTTTTGCACTTGTATTAGTGTGGAAAAAACACTTTTTGCACTTGTGATAGTGTTGAAAAACCACTTTTCGCACTTGTGTTAGTGTTGAAAATCCACTTTTCGCACTTGTGTTAGTGTTGAAAAACTACTTTTCGCACTTGTGTTGGTGCAGGAAACCACTTTTGCACTTGTATTAGTGTGGAAAAAACACTTTTCGCACTTGTGTTAGTGTTGAAAAAACACTTTTCGCACTTGTGTTAGTGTTGAAAAACCACTTTTCGCACTTGTGTTAGTGTTGAAAAACCACTTTTTGCACTTGTGTTAGTGTTGAAAAACCACTTTTCGCACTTTTGTTAGTGTTGAAAAACCACCTTTCGCACTTGTGTTGGTGCAGGAAACCACTTTTGCACTTGTATTAGTGTGGAAAAAACACTTTTCGCACTTGTGTTAGTGTTGAAAAACCACTTTTCGCACTTGTGTTAGTGTTGAAAAACCACTTTTCGCACTTGTGTTAGTGTTGAAAAACCACTTTTCGCACTTGTGTTGGTGCAGGAAACCACTTTTGCACTTGTATTAGTGTGGAAAAAACACTTTTTGCACTTTTGATAGTGTTGAAAAACCACTTTTCGCACTTGTGTTGGTGCAGGAAACCACTATTGCACTTGTATTAGTGTGGAAAAACCACTTTTCGCACTTGTGTTAGTGTTGGAAAACCACTTTTCGCATTTGTGTTAGTGTTTAAAAACCACTTTTCGCACTTGTGTTGGTGCAGGAAACCACTTTTGCACTTGTATTAGTGTGGAAAAAACACTTTTGGCACTTGTGATAGTGTTGAAAAACCACTTTTCGCACTTGTGTTAGTGTTGAAAAACCACTTTTCGCACTTGAGTTAGTGTTGAAAAACCACTTTTCGCACTTGTGTTGGTGCAGGAAACCACTTTTGCACTTGTATTAGTGTGGAAAAACCACTTTTCGCACTTGTGTTAGTGTTGAAAAACCACTTTTCGCACTTGTGTTGGTGCAGGAAACCACTTTTGCACTTGTATTAGTGTGGAAAAAACACTTTTCGCACTTGTGTTAGTGTTGAAAAACCACTTTTCGCACTTGTGTTAGTGTTGAAAAACCACTTTTCGCACTTGTGTTAGTGTTGAAAGACCACTTTTCGCACTTCTGTTGGTGCAGGAAACCACTTTTGCACTTGTATTAGTGTGGAAAAACCACTTTTCGCACTTGTGTTAGTGTTGAAAAGCCACTTTTTGCACTTGTGTTAGTGTTGAAAAACCACTTTTCGCACTTGTGTTGGTGCAGGAAACCACTTTTGCACTTGTATTAGTGTGGAATAAAGACTTTTTGCACTTGTGATAGTGTTGAAAAACCACTTTTCGCACTTTTGTTAGTGTTGAAAAACCACCTTTCGCACTTGTGTTGGTGCAGGAAACCACTTTTGCACTTGTATTAGTGTGGAAAAATCACTTTTCGCACTTGTGTTAGTGTTGAAAAACCACTTTTCGCACTTGTGTTAGTGTTGAAAAACCACTTATCGCACTTGTGTTCGTGTTGCAAAACCACTTTTCGCACTTGTGTTGGTGCAGGAAACCACTTTTGCACTTGTATTAGTGTGGAAAAAACACTTTTCGCTCTTGTGTTAGTGTTGAAAAACCACTTTTTGCACTTGTGTTAGTGTTGAAAAACCACTTTTCGCACTTGTGTTAGTGTTGAAAAACCACTTTTCGCACTTGTGTTAGTGTTGAAAAACCACTTCTTGCACTTGTGTTAGTGTTGAAAAACCACTTTTCGCACTTGTGTTGGTGCAGGAAACCACTTTTGCACTTGTATTAGTGTGGAAAAAACACTTTTCGCTCTTGTGTTAGTGTTGAAAAACCACTTTTCGCACTTGTGTTAGTGTTGAAAAACCACTTTTCGCACTTGTGTTAGTGTTGAAAAACCACTTTTCGCACTTGTGTTGGTGCAGGAAACCACTTTTGCACTTGTATTAGTGTGGAAAAACCACTTTTCGCACTTGTGTTAGTGTTGAAAATCCACTTTTCGCACTTGTGTTGGTGCAGAAAACCACTTTTGCACTTGTATTAGTGTGGAAAAACCACTTATTGCACTTGTGGTAGTGTTGAAAAACCACTTTTCGCACTTGTGTTAGTGTTGAAAAACCACTTTTCGCACTTGTGTTGGTGCAGGAAACCACTTTTGCACTTATATTAGTGTGGAAAAAACACTTTTTGCACTTGTGATAGTGTTGAAAAACCACTTTTCGCACTTGTGTTAGTGTTGAAAAACCACTTTTCGCACTTGTGTTAGTGTTGAAAAACCACTTTTTGCACTTGTGTTAGTGTCGAAAAACCACTTTTTGCACTTGTGTTGGAGCAGGAAACCACTTTTGCACTTGTATTAGTGTGGAAAAACACTTTTTGCACTTGTGATAGTGTTGAAAAACCACTTTTTGCACTTGTGTTAGTGTTGAAAAACCACTTTTTGCACTCGTGTTGGTGCAGGAAACCACTTTTGCACTTGTATTAGTGTGGAAAAAACACTTTTTGCACTTGTGATAGTGTTGAAAAACCACTTTTCGCACTTGTGTTAGTGTTGAAAAACCACTTTTCGCACTTGAGTTAGTGTTGAAAAACCACTTTTCGCACTTGTGTTGGTGCAGGAAACCACTTTTGCACTTGTATGAGTGTGGAAAAAACACTTTTTGCACTTGTCATAGTGTTGAAAAACCACTTTTCGCACTTGTGTTAGTGTTGAAAAACCACTTTTCGCACTTGTGTTGGTGCAGGAAACCACTTTTGCACTTGTATTAGTGTGGAAAAAACACTTTTCGCACTTGTGTTAGTGTTGAAAAACCACTTTTCGCACTTGTGTTAGTGTTGAAAAAACACTTTTCGCACTTGTGTTAGTGTTGAAAAACCACTTTTCGCACTTGTGTTAGTGTTGAAAAACCACTTTTCGCACTTGTGTTGGTGCAGGAAACCACTTTTGCACTTGTATTAGTGTGGAAAAACCACTTTTCGCACTTGTGTTAGTGTTGAAAAGCCACTTTTTGCACTTGTGTTAGTGTTGAAAAACCACTTTTCGCACTTGTGTTGGTGCAGGAAACCACTTTTGCACTTGTATTAGTGTGGAATAAAGACTTTTTGCACTTGTGATAGTGTTGAAAAACCACTTTTCGCACTTTTGTTAGTGTTGAAAAACCACCTTTCGCACTTGTGTTGGTGCAGGAAACCACTTTTGCACTTGTATTAGTGTGGAAAAATCACTTTTCGCACTTGTGTTAGTGTTGAAAAACCACTTTTCGCACTTGTGTTAGTGTTCAAAAACCACTTATCGCACTTGTGTTAGTGTTGAAAAACCACTTTTCGCACTTGTGTTGGTGCAGGAAACCACTTTTGCACTTGTATTAGTGTGGAAAAAACACTTTTCGCTCTTGTGTTAGTGTTGAAAAACCACTTTTGCACTTGTGTTAGTGTTGAAAAACCACTTTTCGCACTTGTGTTAGTGTTGAAAAACCACCTTTCGCACTTGTGTTGGTGCAGGAAACCACTTTTGCACTTGTATTAGTGTGGAAAAATCACTTTTCGCACTTGTGTTAGTGTTGAAAAACCACTTTTCGCACTTGTGTTAGTGTTGAAAAACCACTTATCGCACTTGTGTTCGTGTTGCAAAACCACTTTTCGCACTTGTGTTGGTGCAGGAAACCACTTTTGCACTTGTATTAGTGTGGAAAAAACACTTTTCGCTCTTGTGTTAGTGTTGAAAAACCACTTTTTGCACTTGTGTTAGTGTTGAAAAACCACTTTTCGCACTTGTGTTAGTGTTGAAAAACCACTTTTCGCACTTGTGTTAGTGTTGAAAAACCACTTCTTGCACTTGTGTTAGTGTTGAAAAACCACTTTTCGCACTTGTGTTGGTGCAGGAAACCACTTTTGCACTTGTATTAGTGTGGAAAAAACACTTTTCGCTCTTGTGTTAGTGTTGAAAAACCACTTTTCGCACTTGTGTTAGTGTTGAAAAACCACTTTTCGCACTTGTGTTAGTGTTGAAAAACCACTTTTCGCACTTGTGTTGGTGCAGGAAACCACTTTTGCACTTGTATTAGTGTGGAAAAACCACTTTTCGCACTTGTGTTAGTGTTGAAAATCCACTTTTCGCACTTGTGTTGGTGCAGAAAACCACTTTTGCACTTGTATTAGTGTGGAAAAACCACTTATTGCACTTGTGGTAGTGTTGAAAAACCACTTTTCGCACTTGTGTTAGTGTTGAAAAACCACTTTTCGCACTTGTGTTGGTGCAGGAAACCACTTTTGCACTTATATTAGTGTGGAAAAAACACTTTTTGCACTTGTGATAGTGTTGAAAAACCACTTTTCGCACTTGTGTTAGTGTTGAAAAACCACTTTTCGCACTTGTGTTAGTGTTGAAAAACCACTTTTTGCACTTGTGTTAGTGTCGAAAAACCACTTTTTGCACTTGTGTTGGAGCAGGAAACCACTTTTGCACTTGTATTAGTGTGGAAAAACACTTTTTGCACTTGTGATAGTGTTGAAAAACCACTTTTTGCACTTGTGTTAGTGTTGAAAAACCACTTTTTGCACTCGTGTTGGTGCAGGAAACCACTTTTGCACTTGTATTAGTGTGGAAAAAACACTTTTTGCACTTGTGATAGTGTTGAAAAACCACTTTTCGCACTTGTGTTAGTGTTGAAAAACCACTTTTCGCACTTGAGTTAGTGTTGAAAAACCACTTTTCGCACTTGTGTTGGTGCAGGAAACCACTTTTGCACTTGTATGAGTGTGGAAAAAACACTTTTTGCACTTGTCATAGTGTTGAAAAACCACTTTTCGCACTTGTGTTAGTGTTGAAAAACCACTTTTCGCACTTGTGTTGGTGCAGGAAACCACTTTTGCACTTGTATTAGTGTGGAAAAAACACTTTTCGCACTTGTGTTAGTGTTGAAAAACCACTTTTCGCACTTGTGTTAGTGTTGAAAAAACACTTTTCGCACTTGTGTTAGTGTTGAAAAACCACTTTTCGCACTTGTGTTAGTGTTGAAAAACCACTTTTCGCACTTGTGTTGGTGCAGGAAACCACTTTTGCACTTGTATTAGTGTGGAAAAACCACTTTTCGCACTTGTGTTAGTGTTGAAAAGCCACTTTTTGCACTTGTGTTAGTGTTGAAAAACCACTTTTCGCACTTGTGTTGGTGCAGGAAACCACTTTTGCACTTGTATTAGTGTGGAATAAAGACTTTTTGCACTTGTGATAGTGTTGAAAAACCACTTTTCGCACTTTTGTTAGTGTTGAAAAACCACCTTTCGCACTTGTGTTGGTGCAGGAAACCACTTTTGCACTTGTATTAGTGTGGAAAAATCACTTTTCGCACTTGTGTTAGTGTTGAAAAACCACTTTTCGCACTTGTGTTAGTGTTCAAAAACCACTTATCGCACTTGTGTTAGTGTTGAAAAACCACTTTTCGCACTTGTGTTGGTGCAGGAAACCACTTTTGCACTTGTATTAGTGTGGAAAAAACACTTTTCGCTCTTGTGTTAGTGTTGAAAAACCACTTTTGCACTTGTGTTAGTGTTGAAAAACCACTTTTCGCACTTGTGTTAGTGTTGAAAAACCACTTTTCGCACTTGTGTTGGTGCAGGAAACCACTTTTGCACTTGTATTAGTGTGGAAAAAACACTTTTTGCACTTGTGATAGTGTTGAAAAACCACTTTTCGCACTTGTGTTAGTGTTGAAAATCCACTTTTCGCACTTGTGTTAGTGTTGAAAAACTACTTTTCGCACTTGTGTTGGTGCAGGAAACCACTTTTGCACTTGTATTAGTGTGGAAAAAACACTTTTCGCACTTGTGTTAGTGTTGAAAAAACACTTTTCGCACTTGTGTTAGTGTTGAAAAACCACTTTTCGCACTTGTGTTAGTGTTGAAAAACCACTTTTTGCACTTGTGTTAGTGTTGAAAAACCACTTTTCGCACTTTTGTTAGTGTTGAAAAACCACCTTTCGCACTTGTGTTGGTGCAGGAAACCACTTTTGCACTTGTATTAGTGTGGAAAAAACACTTTTCGCACTTGTGTTAGTGTTGAAAAACCACTTTTCGCACTTGTGTTAGTGTTGAAAAACCACTTTTCGCACTTGTGTTAGTGTTGAAAAACCACTTTTCGCACTTGTGTTGGTGCAGGAAACCACTTTTGCACTTGTATTAGTGTGGAAAAAACACTTTTTGCACTTTTGATAGTGTTGAAAAACCACTTTTCGCACTTGTGTTGGTGCAGGAAACCACTATTGCACTTGTATTAGTGTGGAAAAACCACTTTTCGCACTTGTGTTAGTGTTGGAAAACCACTTTTCGCATTTGTGTTAGTGTTTAAAAACCACTTTTCGCACTTGTGTTGGTGCAGGAAACCACTTTTGCACTTGTATTAGTGTGGAAAAAACACTTTTGGCACTTGTGATAGTGTTGAAAAACCACTTTTCGCACTTGTGTTAGTGTTGAAAAACCACTTTTCGCACTTGAGTTAGTGTTGAAAAACCACTTTTCGCACTTGTGTTGGTGCAGGAAACCACTTTTGCACTTGTATGAGTGTGGAAAAAACACTTTTTGCACTTGTCATAGTGTTGAAAAACCACTTTTCGCACTTGTGTTAGTGTTGAAAAACCACTTTTCGCACTTGTGTTGGTGCAGGAAACCACTTTTGCACTTGTATTAGTGTGGAAAAAACACTTTTCGCACTTGTGTTAGTGTTGAAAAACCACTTTTCGCACTTGTGTTAGTGTTGAAAAACCACTTTTCGCACTTGTGTTAGTGTTGAAAAACCACTTTTCGCACTTGTGTTGGTGCAGGAAACCACTTTTGCACTTGTATTAGTGTGGAAAAACCACTTTTCGCACTTGTGTTAGTGTTGAAAAGCCACTTTTCGCACTTGTGTTAGTGTTGAAAAACCACTTTTCGCACTTGTGTTGGTGCAGGAAACCACTTTTGCACTTGTATTAGTGTGGAAAAACCACTTTTCGCACTTGTGTTAGTGTTGAAAAACCACTTTTCGCACTTGTGTTGGTGCAGGAAACCACTTTTGCACTTGTATTAGTGTGGAAAAAACACTTTTCGCACTTGTGTTAGTGTTGAAAAACCACTTTTCGCACTTGTGTTAGTGTTGAAAAACCACTTTTTGCACTTGTGTTAGTGTTGAAAGACCACTTTTCGCACTTGTGTTGGTGCAGGAAACCACTTTTGCACTTGTATTAGTGTGGAAAAAACCACTTTTCGCACTTGTGTTAGTGTTGAAAAGCCACTTTTTGCACTTGTGTTAGTGTTGAAAAACCACTTTTCGCACTTGTGTTGGTGCAGGAAACCACTTTTGCACTTGTATTAGTGTGGAATAAAGACTTTTTGCACTTGTGATAGTGTTGAAAAACCACTTTTCGCACTTTTGTTAGTATTGAAAAACCACCTTTCACACTTGTGTTGGTGCAGGAAACCACTTTTGCACTTGTATTAGTGTGGAAAAATCACTTTTTGCCCTTGTCATAGTGTTGAAAAACCACTTTTCGCACTTATGTTAGTGTTGAAAAACCACTTTTCGCACTTGTGTTGGTGCAGGAAACCACTTTTGCACTTGTATTAGTGTGGAAAAAACACTTTTCGCACTTGTGTTAGTGTTGAAAAACCACTTTTCGCACTTGTGTTAGTGTTGAAAAACCACTTTTCGCACTTGTGTTAGTGTTGAAAAACCACTTTTCGCACTTGTGTTGGTGCAGGAAACCACTTTTGCACTTGTGTTAGTGTGGAAAAACCATTTTTCGCACTTGTGTTAGTGTTGAAAAGCCACTTTTCGCACTTGTGTTAGTGTTGAAAAACCACTTTTCGCACTTGTGTTGGTGCAGGAAACCACTTTTGCACTTGTATTAGTGTGGAAAAACCACTTTTCGCACTTGTGTTAGTGTTGAAAAACCACTTTTCGCACTTGTGTTGGTGCAGGAAACCACTTTTGCACTTGTATTAGTGTGGAAAAAACACTTTTCGCACTTGTGTTAGTGTTGAAAAACCACTTTTCGCACTTGTGTTAGTGTTGAAAAACCACTTTTCGCACTTGTGTTAGTGTTGAAAGACCACTTTTCGCACTTCTGTTGGTGTTGAAAAGCCACTTTTTGCACTTGTGTTAGTGTTGAAAAACCACTTTTCGCACTTGTGTTGGTGCAGGAAACCACTTTTGCACTTGTATTAGTGTGGAATAAAGACTTTTTGCACTTGTGATAGTGTTGAAAAACCACTTTTCGCACTTTTGTTAGTGTTGAAAAACCACCTTTCGCACTTGTGTTGGTGCAGGAAACCACTTTTGCACTTGTATTAGTGTGGAAAAATCACTTTTCGCACTTGTGTTAGTGTTGAAAAACCACTTTTCGCACTTGTGTTAGTGTTGAAAAACCACTTATCGCACTTGTGTTCGTGTTGCAAAACCACTTTTCGCACTTGTGTTGGTGCAGGAAACCACTTTTGCACTTGTATTAGTGTGGAAAAAACACTTTTCGCTCTTGTGTTAGTGTTGAAAAACCACTTTTTGCACTTGTGTTAGTGTTGAAAAACCACTTTTCGCACTTGTGTTAGTGTTGAAAAACCACTTTTCGCACTTGTGTTAGTGTTGAAAAACCACTTATCGCACTTGTGTTAGTGTTGAAAAACCACTTTTCGCACTTGTGTTGGTGCAGGAAACCACTTTTGCACTTGTATTAGTGTGGAAAAAACACTTTTCGCACTTGTGTTAGTGTTGAAAAACCACTTTTCGCACTTGTGTTAGTGTTGAAAAACCACTTTTCGCACTTGTGTTGGTGCAGGAAACCACTTTTGCACTTGTATTAGTGTGGAAAAACCATTTTTCGCACTTGTGTTAGTGTTGAAAAGCCACTTTTCGCACTTGTGTTAGTGTTGAAAAACCACTTTTCGCACTTGTGTTGGTGCAGGAAACCACTTTTGCACTTGTATTAGTGTGGAAAAACCACTTTTCGCACTTGTGTTAGTGTTGAAAAACCACTTTTCGCACTTGTGTTGGTGCAGGAAACCACTTTTGCACTTGTATTAGTGTGGAAAAAACACTTTTCGCACTTGTGTTAGTGTTGAAAAACCACTTTTCGCACTTGTGTTAGTGTTGAAAAACCACTTTTCGCACTTGTGTTAGTGTTGAAAGACCACTTTTCGCACTTGTGTTGGTGCAGGAAACCACTTTTGCACTTGTATTAGTGTGGAAAAACCACTTTTCGCACTTGTGTTAGTGTTGAAAAGCCACTTTTTGCACTTGTGTTAGTGTTGAAAAACCACTTTTCGCACTTGTGTTGGTGCAGGAAACCACTTTTGCACTTGTATTAGTGTGGAATAAAGACTTTTTGCACTTGTGATAGTGTTGAAAAACCACTTTTCGCACTTTTGTTAGTGTTGAAAAACCACCTTTCGCACTTGTGTTGGTGCAGGAAACCACTTTTGCACTTGTATTAGTGTGGAAAAATCACTTTTCGCACTTGTGTTAGTGTTGAAAAACCACTTTTCGCACTTGTGTTAGTGTTGAAAAACCACTTATCGCACTTGTGTTCGTGTTGAAAAACCACTTTTCGCACTTGTGTTGGTGCAGGAAACCACTTTTGCACTTGTATTAGTGTGGAAAAAACACTTTTCGCTCTTGTGTTAGTGTTGAAAAACCACTTTTTGCACTTGTGTTAGTGTTGAAAAACCACTTTTCGCACTTGTGTTAGTGTTGAAAAACCACTTTTCGCACTTGTGTTAGTGTTGAAAAACCACTTTTTGCACTTGTGTTAGTGTTGAAAAACCACTTTTCGCACTTGTGTTGGTGCAGGAAACCACTTTTGCACTTGTATTAGTGTGGAAAAAACACTTTTCGCTCTTGTGTTAGTGTTGAAAAACCACTTTTCGCTCTTGTGTTAGTGTTGAAAAACCACTTTTTGCACTTGTGTTAGTGTTGAAAAACCACTTTTCGCACTTGTGTTAGTGTTGAAAAACCACTTTTCGCACTTGTGTTAGTGTTGAAAAACCACTTTTCGCACTTGTGTTAGTGTTGAAAAACCACTTTTCGCACTTGTGTTGGTGCAGGAAACCACTTTTGCACTTGTATTAGTGTGGAAAAAACACTTTTCGCTCTTGTGTTAGTGTTGAAAAACCACTTTTCGCACTTGTGTTAGTGTTGAAAAACCACTTTTCGCACATGTGTTAGTGTGGAAAAACCACTTTTCGCACTTGTGTTAGTGTTGAAAATCCACTTTTCGCACTTGTGTTGGTGCAAGAAACCACTTTTGCACTTGTATTAGTGTGGAAAAACCACTTATCGCACTTGTGGTAGTGTTGAAAAACCACTTTTCGCACTTGTGTTAGTGTTGAAAAACCACTTTTCGCACTTGTGTTGGTGCAGGAAACCACTTTTGCACTTATATTAGTGTGGAAAAAACACTTTTTGCACTTGTGATAGTGTTGAAAAACCACTTTTCGCACTTGTGTTAGTGTTGAAAAACCACTTTTCGCACTTGTGTTAGTGTTGAAAAACCACTTTTTGCACTTGTGTTAGTGTTGAAAAACCACTTTTTGCACTTGTGTTGGAGCAGGAAACCACTTTTGCACTTGTATTAGTGTGGAAAAACACTTTTTGCACTTGTGATAGTGTTGAAAAACCACTTTTTGCACTTGTGTTAGTGTTGAAAAACCACTTTTTGCACTCGTGTTGGTGCAGGAAACCAATTTTGCACTTGTATTAGTGTGGAAAAAACACTTTTTGCACTTGTGATAGTGTTGAAAAACCACTTTTCGCACTTGTGTTAGTGTTGAAAAACCACTTTTCGCACTTGTGTTAGTGTTGAAAAACCACTTTTCGCACTTTTGTTAGTGTTGAAAAACCACCTTTCGCACTTGTGTTGGTGCAGGAAACCACTTTTGCACTTGTATTAGTGTGGAAAAAACACTTTTCGCACTTGTGTTAGTGTTGAAAAACCACTTTTCGCACTTGTGTTAGTGTTGAAAAACCACTTTTCGCACTTGTGTTAGTGTAGAAAAACCACTTTTCGCACTTGTGTTGGTGCAGGAAACCACTTTTGCACTTGTATTAGTGTGGAAAAAACACTTTTTGCACTTTTGATAGTGTTGAAAAACCACTTTTCGCACTTGTGTTGGTGCAGGAAACCACTATTGCACTTGTATTAGTGTGGAAAAACCACTTTTCGCACTTGTGTTAGTGTTGGAAAACCACTTTTCGCATTTGTGTTAGTGTTGAAAAACCACTTTTCGCACTTGTGTTGGTGCAGGAAACCACTTTTGCACTTGTATTAGTGTGGAAAAAACACTTTTGGCACTTGTGATAGTGTTGAAAAACCACTTTTCGCACTTGTGTTAGTGTTGAAAAACCACCTTTCGCACTTGAGTTAGTGTTGAAAAACCACTTTTCGCACTTGTGTTGGTGCAGGAAACCACTTTTGCACTTGTATGAGTGTGGAAAAAACACTTTTTGCCCTTGTCATAGTGTTGAAAAACCACTTTTCGCACTTATGTTAGTGTTGAAAAACCACTTTTCGCACTTGTGTTGGTGCAGGAAACCACTTTTGCACTTGTATTAGTGTGGAAAAAACACTTTTCGCACTTGTGTTAGTGTTGAAAAACCACTTTTCGCACTTGTGTTAGTGTTGAAAAACCACTTTTCGCACTTGTGTTAGTGTTGAAAAACCACTTTTCGCACTTGTGTTGGTGCAGGAAACCACTTTTGCACTTGTGTTAGTGTGGAAAAACCATTTTTCGCACTTGTGTTAGTGTTGAAAAGCCACTTTTCGCACTTGTGTTAGTGTTGAAAAACCACTTTTCGCACTTGTGTTGGTGCAGGAAACCACTTTTGCACTTGTATTAGTGTGGAAAAACCACTTTTCGCACTTGTGTTAGTGTTGAAAAACCACTTTTCGCACTTGTGTTGGTGCAGGAAACCACTTTTGCACTTGTATTAGTGTGGAAAAAACACTTTTCGCACTTGTGTTAGTGTTGAAAAACCACTTTTCGCACTTGTGTTAGTGTTGAAAAACCACTTTTCGCACTTGTGTTAGTGTTGAAAGACCACTTTTCGCACTTCTGTTGGTGCAGGAAACCACTTTTGCACTTGTATTAGTGTGGAAAAACCACTTTTCGCACTTGTGTTAGTGTTGAAAAGCCACTTTTTGCACTTGTGTTAGTGTTGAAAAACCACTTTTCGCACTTGTGTTGGTGCAGGAAACCACTTTTGCACTTGTATTAGTGTGGAATAAAGACTTTTTGCACTTGTGATAGTGTTGAAAAACCACTTTTCGCACTTTTGTTAGTGTTGAAAAACCACCTTTCGCACTTGTGTTGGTGCAGGAAACCACTTTTGCACTTGTATTAGTGTGGAAAAATCACTTTTCGCACTTGTGTTAGTGTTGAAAAACCACTTTTCGCACTTGTGTTAGTGTTGAAAAACCACTTATCGCACTTGTGTTCGTGTTGCAAAACCACTTTTCGCACTTGTGTTGGTGCAGGAAACCACTTTTGCACTTGTATTAGTGTGGAAAAAACACTTTTCGCTCTTGTGTTAGTGTTGAAAAACCACTTTTTGCACTTGTGTTAGTGTTGAAAAACCACTTTTCGCACTTGTGTTAGTGTTGAAAAACCACTTTTCGCACTTGTGTTAGTGTTGAAAAACCACTTCTTGCACTTGTGTTAGTGTTGAAAAACCACTTTTCGCACTTGTGTTGGTGCAGGAAACCACTTTTGCACTTGTATTAGTGTGGAAAAAACACTTTTCGCTCTTGTGTTAGTGTTGAAAAACCACTTTTCGCACTTGTGTTAGTGTTGAAAAACCACTTTTCGCACTTGTGTTAGTGTTGAAAAACCACTTTTCGCACTTGTGTTGGTGCAGGAAACCACTTTTGCACTTGTATTAGTGTGGAAAAACCACTTTTCGCACTTGTGTTAGTGTTGAAAATCCACTTTTCGCACTTGTGTTGGTGCAGAAAACCACTTTTGCACTTGTATTAGTGTGGAAAAACCACTTATTGCACTTGTGGTAGTGTTGAAAAACCACTTTTCGCACTTGTGTTAGTGTTGAAAAACCACTTTTCGCACTTGTGTTGGTGCAGGAAACCACTTTTGCACTTATATTAGTGTGGAAAAAACACTTTTTGCACTTGTGATAGTGTTGAAAAACCACTTTTCGCACTTGTGTTAGTGTTGAAAAACCACTTTTCGCACTTGTGTTAGTGTTGAAAAACCACTTTTTGCACTTGTGTTAGTGTCGAAAAACCACTTTTTGCACTTGTGTTGGAGCAGGAAACCACTTTTGCACTTGTATTAGTGTGGAAAAACACTTTTTGCACTTGTGATAGTGTTGAAAAACCACTTTTTGCACTTGTGTTAGTGTTGAAAAACCACTTTTTGCACTCGTGTTGGTGCAGGAAACCACTTTTGCACTTGTATTAGTGTGGAAAAAACACTTTTTGCACTTGTGATAGTGTTGAAAAACCACTTTTCGCACTTGTGTTAGTGTTGAAAAACCACTTTTCGCACTTGAGTTAGTGTTGAAAAACCACTTTTCGCACTTGTGTTGGTGCAGGAAACCACTTTTGCACTTGTATGAGTGTGGAAAAAACACTTTTTGCACTTGTCATAGTGTTGAAAAACCACTTTTCGCACTTGTGTTAGTGTTGAAAAACCACTTTTCGCACTTGTGTTGGTGCAGGAAACCACTTTTGCACTTGTATTAGTGTGGAAAAAACACTTTTCGCACTTGTGTTAGTGTTGAAAAACCACTTTTCGCACTTGTGTTAGTGTTGAAAAAACACTTTTCGCACTTGTGTTAGTGTTGAAAAACCACTTTTCGCACTTGTGTTAGTGTTGAAAAACCACTTTTCGCACTTGTGTTGGTGCAGGAAACCACTTTTGCACTTGTATTAGTGTGGAAAAACCACTTTTCGCACTTGTGTTAGTGTTGAAAAGCCACTTTTTGCACTTGTGTTAGTGTTGAAAAACCACTTTTCGCACTTGTGTTGGTGCAGGAAACCACTTTTGCACTTGTATTAGTGTGGAATAAAGACTTTTTGCACTTGTGATAGTGTTGAAAAACCACTTTTCGCACTTTTGTTAGTGTTGAAAAACCACCTTTCGCACTTGTGTTGGTGCAGGAAACCACTTTTGCACTTGTATTAGTGTGGAAAAATCACTTTTCGCACTTGTGTTAGTGTTGAAAAACCACTTTTCGCACTTGTGTTAGTGTTCAAAAACCACTTATCGCACTTGTGTTAGTGTTGAAAAACCACTTTTCGCACTTGTGTTGGTGCAGGAAACCACTTTTGCACTTGTATTAGTGTGGAAAAAACACTTTTCGCTCTTGTGTTAGTGTTGAAAAACCACTTTTGCACTTGTGTTAGTGTTGAAAAACCACTTTTCGCACTTGTGTTAGTGTTGAAAAACCACTTTTCGCACTTGTGTTGGTGCAGGAAACCACTTTTGCACTTGTATTAGTGTGGAAAAAACACTTTTTGCACTTGTGATAGTGTTGAAAAACCACTTTTCGCACTTGTGTTAGTGTTGAAAATCCACTTTTCGCACTTGTGTTAGTGTTGAAAAACTACTTTTCGCACTTGTGTTGGTGCAGGAAACCACTTTTGCACTTGTATTAGTGTGGAAAAAACACTTTTCGCACTTGTGTTAGTGTTGAAAAAACACTTTTCGCACTTGTGTTAGTGTTGAAAAACCACTTTTCGCACTTGTGTTAGTGTTGAAAAACCACTTTTTGCACTTGTGTTAGTGTTGAAAAACCACTTTTCGCACTTTTGTTAGTGTTGAAAAACCACCTTTCGCACTTGTGTTGGTGCAGGAAACCACTTTTGCACTTGTATTAGTGTGGAAAAAACACTTTTCGCACTTGTGTTAGTGTTGAAAAACCACTTTTCGCACTTGTGTTAGTGTTGAAAAACCACTTTTCGCACTTGTGTTAGTGTTGAAAAACCACTTTTCGCACTTGTGTTGGTGCAGGAAACCACTTTTGCACTTGTATTAGTGTGGAAAAAACACTTTTTGCACTTTTGATAGTGTTGAAAAACCACTTTTCGCACTTGTGTTGGTGCAGGAAACCACTATTGCACTTGTATTAGTGTGGAAAAACCACTTTTCGCACTTGTGTTAGTGTTGGAAAACCACTTTTCGCATTTGTGTTAGTGTTTAAAAACCACTTTTCGCACTTGTGTTGGTGCAGGAAACCACTTTTGCACTTGTATTAGTGTGGAAAAAACACTTTTGGCACTTGTGATAGTGTTGAAAAACCACTTTTCGCACTTGTGTTAGTGTTGAAAAACCACTTTTCGCACTTGAGTTAGTGTTGAAAAACCACTTTTCGCACTTGTGTTGGTGCAGGAAACCACTTTTGCACTTGTATGAGTGTGGAAAAAACACTTTTTGCACTTGTCATAGTGTTGAAAAACCACTTTTCGCACTTGTGTTAGTGTTGAAAAACCACTTTTCGCACTTGTGTTGGTGCAGGAAACCACTTTTGCACTTGTATTAGTGTGGAAAAAACACTTTTCGCACTTGTGTTAGTGTTGAAAAACCACTTTTCGCACTTGTGTTAGTGTTGAAAAACCACTTTTCGCACTTGTGTTAGTGTTGAAAAACCACTTTTCGCACTTGTGTTGGTGCAGGAAACCACTTTTGCACTTGTATTAGTGTGGAAAAACCACTTTTCGCACTTGTGTTAGTGTTGAAAAGCCACTTTTCGCACTTGTGTTAGTGTTGAAAAACCACTTTTCGCACTTGTGTTGGTGCAGGAAACCACTTTTGCACTTGTATTAGTGTGGAAAAACCACTTTTCGCACTTGTGTTAGTGTTGAAAAACCACTTTTCGCACTTGTGTTGGTGCAGGAAACCACTTTTGCACTTGTATTAGTGTGGAAAAAACACTTTTCGCACTTGTGTTAGTGTTGAAAAACCACTTTTCGCACTTGTGTTAGTGTTGAAAAACCACTTTTTGCACTTGTGTTAGTGTTGAAAGACCACTTTTCGCACTTGTGTTGGTGCAGGAAACCACTTTTGCACTTGTATTAGTGTGGAAAAAACCACTTTTCGCACTTGTGTTAGTGTTGAAAAGCCACTTTTTGCACTTGTGTTAGTGTTGAAAAACCACTTTTCGCACTTGTGTTGGTGCAGGAAACCACTTTTGCACTTGTATTAGTGTGGAATAAAGACTTTTTGCACTTGTGATAGTGTTGAAAAACCACTTTTCGCACTTTTGTTAGTATTGAAAAACCACCTTTCGCACTTGTGTTGGTGCAGGAAACCACTTTTGCACTTGTATTAGTGTGGAAAAATCACTTTTTGCCCTTGTCATAGTGTTGAAAAACCACTTTTCGCACTTATGTTAGTGTTGAAAAACCACTTTTCGCACTTGTGTTGGTGCAGGAAACCACTTTTGCACTTGTATTAGTGTGGAAAAAACACTTTTCGCACTTGTGTTAGTGTTGAAAAACCACTTTTCGCACTTGTGTTAGTGTTGAAAAACCACTTTTCGCACTTGTGTTAGTGTTGAAAAACCACTTTTCGCACTTGTGTTGGTGCAGGAAACCACTTTTGCACTTGTGTTAGTGTGGAAAAACCATTTTTCGCACTTGTGTTAGTGTTGAAAAGCCACTTTTCGCACTTGTGTTAGTGTTGAAAAACCACTTTTCGCACTTGTGTTGGTGCAGGAAACCACTTTTGCACTTGTATTAGTGTGGAAAAACCACTTTTCGCACTTGTGTTAGTGTTGAAAAACCACTTTTCGCACTTGTGTTGGTGCAGGAAACCACTTTTGCACTTGTATTAGTGTGGAAAAAACACTTTTCGCACTTGTGTTAGTGTTGAAAAACCACTTTTCGCACTTGTGTTAGTGTTGAAAAACCACTTTTCGCACTTGTGTTAGTGTTGAAAGACCACTTTTCGCACTTCTGTTGGTGTTGAAAAGCCACTTTTTGCACTTGTGTTAGTGTTGAAAAACCACTTTTCGCACTTGTGTTGGTGCAGGAAACCACTTTTGCACTTGTATTAGTGTGGAATAAAGACTTTTTGCACTTGTGATAGTGTTGAAAAACCACTTTTCGCACTTTTGTTAGTGTTGAAAAACCACCTTTCGCACTTGTGTTGGTGCAGGAAACCACTTTTGCACTTGTATTAGTGTGGAAAAATCACTTTTCGCACTTGTGTTAGTGTTGAAAAACCACTTTTCGCACTTGTGTTAGTGTTGAAAAACCACTTATCGCACTTGTGTTCGTGTTGCAAAACCACTTTTCGCACTTGTGTTGGTGCAGGAAACCACTTTTGCACTTGTATTAGTGTGGAAAAAACACTTTTCGCTCTTGTGTTAGTGTTGAAAAACCACTTTTTGCACTTGTGTTAGTGTTGAAAAACCACTTTTCGCACTTGTGTTAGTGTTGAAAAACCACTTTTCGCACTTGTGTTAGTGTTGAAAAACCACTTATCGCACTTGTGTTCGTGTTGCAAAACCACTTTTCGCACTTGTGTTGGTGCAGGAAACCACTTTTGCACTTGTATTAGTGTGGAAAAAACACTTTTCGCTCTTGTGTTAGTGTTGAAAAACCACTTTTCGCACTTGTGTTGGTGCAGGAAACCACTTTTGCACTTGTATTAGTGTGGAAAAAACACTTTTCGCTCTTGTGTTAGTGTTGAAAAACCACTTTTCGCACTTGTGTTAGTGTTGAAAAACCACTTTTCGCACTTGTGTTAGTGTTGAAAAACCACTTTTCGCACTTGTGTTGGTGCAGGAAACCACTTTTGCACTTGTATTAGTGTGGAAAAACCACTTTTCGCACTTGTGTTAGTGTTGAAAATCCACTTTTCGCACTTGTGTTGGTGCAGAAAACCACTTTTGCACTTGTATTAGTGTGGAAAAACCACTTATTGCACTTGTGGTAGTGTTGAAAAACCACTTTTCGCACTTGTGTTAGTGTTGAAAAACCACTTTTCGCACTTGTGTTGGTGCAGGAAACCACTTTTGCACTTATATTAGTGTGGAAAAAACACTTTTTGCACTTGTGATAGTGTTGAAAAACCACTTTTCGCACTTGTGTTAGTGTTGAAAAACCACTTTTCGCACTTGTGTTAGTGTTGAAAAACCACTTTTTGCACTTGTGTTAGTGTCGAAAAACCACTTTTTGCACTTGTGTTGGAGCAGGAAACCACTTTTGCACTTGTATTAGTGTGGAAAAACACTTTTTGCACTTGTGATAGTGTTGAAAAACCACTTTTTGCACTTGTGTTAGTGTTGAAAAACCACTTTTTGCACTCGTGTTGGTGCAGGAAACCACTTTTGCACTTGTATTAGTGTGGAAAAAACACTTTTTGCACTTGTGATAGTGTTGAAAAACCACTTTTCGCACTTGTGTTAGTGTTGAAAAACCACTTTTCGCACTTGAGTTAGTGTTGAAAAACCACTTTTCGCACTTGTGTTGGTGCAGGAAACCACTTTTGCACTTGTATGAGTGTGGAAAAAACACTTTTTGCACTTGTCATAGTGTTGAAAAACCACTTTTCGCACTTGTGTTAGTGTTGAAAAACCACTTTTCGCACTTGTGTTGGTGCAGGAAACCACTTTTGCACTTGTATTAGTGTGGAAAAAACACTTTTCGCACTTGTGTTAGTGTTGAAAAACCACTTTTCGCACTTGTGTTAGTGTTGAAAAAACACTTTTCGCACTTGTGTTAGTGTTGAAAAACCACTTTTCGCACTTGTGTTAGTGTTGAAAAACCACTTTTCGCACTTGTGTTGGTGCAGGAAACCACTTTTGCACTTGTATTAGTGTGGAAAAACCACTTTTCGCACTTGTGTTAGTGTTGAAAAGCCACTTTTTGCACTTGTGTTAGTGTTGAAAAACCACTTTTCGCACTTGTGTTGGTGCAGGAAACCACTTTTGCACTTGTATTAGTGTGGAATAAAGACTTTTTGCACTTGTGATAGTGTTGAAAAACCACTTTTCGCACTTTTGTTAGTGTTGAAAAACCACCTTTCGCACTTGTGTTGGTGCAGGAAACCACTTTTGCACTTGTATTAGTGTGGAAAAATCACTTTTCGCACTTGTGTTAGTGTTGAAAAACCACTTTTCGCACTTGTGTTAGTGTTCAAAAACCACTTATCGCACTTGTGTTAGTGTTGAAAAACCACTTTTCGCACTTGTGTTGGTGCAGGAAACCACTTTTGCACTTGTATTAGTGTGGAAAAAACACTTTTCGCTCTTGTGTTAGTGTTGAAAAACCACTTTTGCACTTGTGTTAGTGTTGAAAAACCACTTTTCGCACTTGTGTTAGTGTTGAAAAACCACTTTTCGCACTTGTGTTGGTGCAGGAAACCACTTTTGCACTTGTATTAGTGTGGAAAAAACACTTTTTGCACTTGTGATAGTGTTGAAAAACCACTTTTCGCACTTGTGTTAGTGTTGAAAATCCACTTTTCGCACTTGTGTTAGTGTTGAAAAACTACTTTTCGCACTTGTGTTGGTGCAGGAAACCACTTTTGCACTTGTATTAGTGTGGAAAAAACACTTTTCGCACTTGTGTTAGTGTTGAAAAAACACTTTTCGCACTTGTGTTAGTGTTGAAAAACCACTTTTCGCACTTGTGTTAGTGTTGAAAAACCACTTTTTGCACTTGTGTTAGTGTTGAAAAACCACTTTTCGCACTTTTGTTAGTGTTGAAAAACCACCTTTCGCACTTGTGTTGGTGCAGGAAACCACTTTTGCACTTGTATTAGTGTGGAAAAAACACTTTTCGCACTTGTGTTAGTGTTGAAAAACCACTTTTCGCACTTGTGTTAGTGTTGAAAAACCACTTTTCGCACTTGTGTTAGTGTTGAAAAACCACTTTTCGCACTTGTGTTGGTGCAGGAAACCACTTTTGCACTTGTATTAGTGTGGAAAAAACACTTTTTGCACTTTTGATAGTGTTGAAAAACCACTTTTCGCACTTGTGTTGGTGCAGGAAACCACTATTGCACTTGTATTAGTGTGGAAAAACCACTTTTCGCACTTGTGTTAGTGTTGGAAAACCACTTTTCGCATTTGTGTTAGTGTTTAAAAACCACTTTTCGCACTTGTGTTGGTGCAGGAAACCACTTTTGCACTTGTATTAGTGTGGAAAAAACACTTTTGGCACTTGTGATAGTGTTGAAAAACCACTTTTCGCACTTGTGTTAGTGTTGAAAAACCACTTTTCGCACTTGAGTTAGTGTTGAAAAACCACTTTTCGCACTTGTGTTGGTGCAGGAAACCACTTTTGCACTTGTATGAGTGTGGAAAAAACACTTTTTGCACTTGTCATAGTGTTGAAAAACCACTTTTCGCACTTGTGTTAGTGTTGAAAAACCACTTTTCGCACTTGTGTTAGTGTTGAAAAACCACTTTTCGCACTTGTGTTAGTGTTGAAAAACCACTTATCGCACTTGTGTTCGTGTTGCAAAACCACTTTTCGCACTTGTGTTGGTGCAGGAAACCACTTTTGCACTTGTATTAGTGTGGAAAAAACACTTTTCGCTCTTGTGTTAGTGTTGAAAAACCACTTTTCGCACTTGTGTTGGTGCAGGAAACCACTTTTGCACTTGTATTAGTGTGGAAAAAACACTTTTCGCTCTTGTGTTAGTGTTGAAAAACCACTTTTCGCACTTGTGTTAGTGTTGAAAAACCACTTTTCGCACTTGTGTTAGTGTTGAAAAACCACTTTTCGCACTTGTGTTGGTGCAGGAAACCACTTTTGCACTTGTATTAGTGTGGAAAAACCACTTTTCGCACTTGTGTTAGTGTTGAAAATCCACTTTTCGCACTTGTGTTGGTGCAGAAAACCACTTTTGCACTTGTATTAGTGTGGAAAAACCACTTATTGCACTTGTGGTAGTGTTGAAAAACCACTTTTCGCACTTGTGTTAGTGTTGAAAAACCACTTTTCGCACTTGTGTTGGTGCAGGAAACCACTTTTGCACTTATATTAGTGTGGAAAAAACACTTTTTGCACTTGTGATAGTGTTGAAAAACCACTTTTCGCACTTGTGTTAGTGTTGAAAAACCACTTTTCGCACTTGTGTTAGTGTTGAAAAACCACTTTTTGCACTTGTGTTAGTGTCGAAAAACCACTTTTTGCACTTGTGTTGGAGCAGGAAACCACTTTTGCACTTGTATTAGTGTGGAAAAACACTTTTTGCACTTGTGATAGTGTTGAAAAACCACTTTTTGCACTTGTGTTAGTGTTGAAAAACCACTTTTTGCACTCGTGTTGGTGCAGGAAACCACTTTTGCACTTGTATTAGTGTGGAAAAAACACTTTTTGCACTTGTGATAGTGTTGAAAAACCACTTTTCGCACTTGTGTTAGTGTTGAAAAACCACTTTTCGCACTTGAGTTAGTGTTGAAAAACCACTTTTCGCACTTGTGTTGGTGCAGGAAACCACTTTTGCACTTGTATGAGTGTGGAAAAAACACTTTTTGCACTTGTCATAGTGTTGAAAAACCACTTTTCGCACTTGTGTTAGTGTTGAAAAACCACTTTTCGCACTTGTGTTGGTGCAGGAAACCACTTTTGCACTTGTATTAGTGTGGAAAAAACACTTTTCGCACTTGTGTTAGTGTTGAAAAACCACTTTTCGCACTTGTGTTAGTGTTGAAAAAACACTTTTCGCACTTGTGTTAGTGTTGAAAAACCACTTTTCGCACTTGTGTTAGTGTTGAAAAACCACTTTTCGCACTTGTGTTGGTGCAGGAAACCACTTTTGCACTTGTATTAGTGTGGAAAAACCACTTTTCGCACTTGTGTTAGTGTTGAAAAGCCACTTTTTGCACTTGTGTTAGTGTTGAAAAACCACTTTTCGCACTTGTGTTGGTGCAGGAAACCACTTTTGCACTTGTATTAGTGTGGAATAAAGACTTTTTGCACTTGTGATAGTGTTGAAAAACCACTTTTCGCACTTTTGTTAGTGTTGAAAAACCACCTTTCGCACTTGTGTTGGTGCAGGAAACCACTTTTGCACTTGTATTAGTGTGGAAAAATCACTTTTCGCACTTGTGTTAGTGTTGAAAAACCACTTTTCGCACTTGTGTTAGTGTTCAAAAACCACTTATCGCACTTGTGTTAGTGTTGAAAAACCACTTTTCGCACTTGTGTTGGTGCAGGAAACCACTTTTGCACTTGTATTAGTGTGGAAAAAAACACTTTTCGCTCTTGTGTTAGTGTTGAAAAACCACTTTTGCACTTGTGTTAGTGTTGAAAAACCACTTTTCGCACTTGTGTTAGTGTTGAAAAACCACTTTTCGCACTTGTGTTGGTGCAGGAAACCACTTTTGCACTTGTATTAGTGTGGAAAAAACACTTTTTGCACTTGTGATAGTGTTGAAAAACCACTTTTCGCACTTGTGTTAGTGTTGAAAATCCACTTTTCGCACTTGTGTTAGTGTTGAAAAACTACTTTTCGCACTTGTGTTGGTGCAGGAAACCACTTTTGCACTTGTATTAGTGTGGAAAAAAACACTTTTCGCACTTGTGTTAGTGTTGAAAAAACACTTTTCGCACTTGTGTTAGTGTTGAAAAACCACTTTTCGCACTTGTGTTAGTGTTGAAAAACCACTTTTTGCACTTGTGTTAGTGTTGAAAAACCACTTTTCGCACTTTTGTTAGTGTTGAAAAACCACCTTTCGCACTTGTGTTGGTGCAGGAAACCACTTTTGCACTTGTATTAGTGTGGAAAAAACACTTTTCGCACTTGTGTTAGTGTTGAAAAACCACTTTTCGCACTTGTGTTAGTGTTGAAAAACCACTTTTCGCACTTGTGTTAGTGTTGAAAAACCACTTTTCGCACTTGTGTTGGTGCAGGAAACCACTTTTGCACTTGTATTAGTGTGGAAAAAACACTTTTTGCACTTTTGATAGTGTTGAAAAACCACTTTTCGCACTTGTGTTGGTGCAGGAAACCACTATTGCACTTGTATTAGTGTGGAAAAACCACTTTTCGCACTTGTGTTAGTGTTGGAAAACCACTTTTCGCATTTGTGTTAGTGTTTAAAAACCACTTTTCGCACTTGTGTTGGTGCAGGGAAACCACTTTTGCACTTGTATTAGTGTGGAAAAAACACTTTTGGCACTTGTGATAGTGTTGAAAAACCACTTTTCGCACTTGTGTTAGTGTTGAAAAACCACTTTTCGCACTTGAGTTAGTGTTGAAAAACCACTTTTCGCACTTGTGTTGGTGCAGGAAACCACTTTTGCACTTGTATGAGTGTGGAAAAAACACTTTTTGCACTTGTCATAGTGTTGAAAAACCACTTTTCGCACTTGTGTTAGTGTTGAAAAACCACTTTTCGCACTTGTGTTGGTGCAGGAAACCACTTTTGCACTTGTATTAGTGTGGAAAAAACACTTTTCGCACTTGTGTTAGTGTTGAAAAACCACTTTTCGCACTTGTGTTAGTGTTGAAAAACCACTTTTCGCACTTGTGTTAGTGTTGAAAAACCACTTTTCGCACTTGTGTTGGTGCAGGAAACCACTTTTGCACTTGTATTAGTGTGGAAAAACCACTTTTCGCACTTGTGTTAGTGTTGAAAAGCCACTTTTCGCACTTGTGTTAGTGTTGAAAAACCACTTTTCGCACTTGTGTTGGTGCAGGAAACCACTTTTGCACTTGTATTAGTGTGGAAAAACCACTTTTCGCACTTGTGTTAGTGTTGAAAAACCACTTTTCGCACTTGTGTTGGTGCAGGAAACCACTTTTGCACTTGTATTAGTGTGGAAAAAACACTTTTCGCACTTGTGTTAGTGTTGAAAAACCACTTTTCGCACTTGTGTTAGTGTTGAAAAACCACTTTTTGCACTTGTGTTAGTGTTGAAAGACCACTTTTCGCACTTGTGTTGGTGCAGGAAACCACTTTTGCACTTGTATTAGTGTGGAAAAAACCACTTTTCGCACTTGTGTTAGTGTTGAAAAGCCACTTTTTGCACTTGTGTTAGTGTTGAAAAACCACTTTTCGCACTTGTGTTGGTGCAGGAAACCACTTTTGCACTTGTATTAGTGTGGAATAAAGACTTTTTGCACTTGTGATAGTGTTGAAAAACCACTTTTCGCACTTTTGTTAGTATTGAAAAACCACCTTTCGCACTTGTGTTGGTGCAGGAAACCACTTTTGCACTTGTATTAGTGTGGAAAAATCACTTTTCGCACTTGTGTTAGTGTTGAAAAACCACTTTTCGCACTTGTGTTAGTGTTGAAAAACCACTTATCGCACTTGTGTTAGTGTTGAAAAACCACTTTTCGCACTTGTGTTAGTGTTGAAAAACCACTTTTCGCACTTGTGTTGGTGCAGGAAACCACTTTTGCACTTGTATTAGTGTGGAAAAACCACTTTTCGCACTTGTGTTAGTGTTGAAAAGCCACTTTTTGCACTTGTGTTAGTGTTGAAAAACCACTTTTCGCACTTGTGTTGGTGCAGGAAACCACTTTTGCACTTGTATTAGTGTGGAATAAAGACTTTTTGCACTTGTGATAGTGTTGAAAAACCACTTTTCGCACTTTTGTTAGTGTTGAAAAACCACCTTTCGCACTTGTGTTGGTGCAGGAAACCACTTTTGCACTTGTATTAGTGTGGAAAAATCACTTTTCGCACTTGTGTTAGTGTTGAAAAACCACTTTTCGCACTTGTGTTAGTGTTCAAAAACCACTTTTCGCACTTGTGTTAGTGTTGAAAAACCACTTTTCGCACTTGTGTTGGTGCAGGAAACCACTTTTGCACTTGTATTAGTGTGGAAAAAACACTTTTTGCACTTTTGATAGTGTTGAAAAACCACTTTTCGCACTTGTGTTGGTGCAGGAAACCACTATTGCACTTGTATTAGTGTGGAAAAACCACTTTTCGCACTTGTGTTAGTGTTGGAAAACCACTTTTCGCATTTGTGTTAGTGTTTAAAAACCACTTTTCGCACTTGTGTTGGTGCAGGAAACCACTTTTGCACTTGTATTAGTGTGGAAAAAAACACTTTTGGCACTTGTGATAGTGTTGAAAAACCACTTTTCGCACTTGTGTTAGTGTTGAAAAACCACTTTTCGCACTTGAGTTAGTGTTGAAAAACCACTTTTCGCACTTGTGTTGGTGCAGGAAACCACTTTTGCACTTGTATGAGTGTGGAAAAAACACTTTTTGCACTTGTCATAGTGTTGAAAAACCACTTTTCGCACTTGTGTTAGTGTTGAAAAACCACTTTTCGCACTTGTGTTGGTGCAGGAAACCACTTTTGCACTTGTATTAGTGTGGAAAAAACACTTTTCGCACTTGTGTTAGTGTTGAAAAACCACTTTTCGCACTTGTGTTAGTGTTGAAAAACCACTTTTCGCACTTGTGTTAGTGTTGAAAAACCACTTTTCGCACTTGTGTTGGTGCAGGAAACCACTTTTGCACTTGTATTAGTGTGGAAAAACCACTTTTCGCACTTGTGTTAGTGTTGAAAAGCCACTTTTCGCACTTGTGTTAGTGTTGAAAAACCACTTTTCGCACTTGTGTTGGTGCAGGAAACCACTTTTGCACTTGTATTAGTGTGGAAAAACCACTTTTCGCACTTGTGTTAGTGTTGAAAAACCACTTTTCGCACTTGTGTTGGTGCAGGAAACCACTTTTGCACTTGTATTAGTGTGGAAAAAACACTTTTCGCACTTGTGTTAGTGTTGAAAAACCACTTTTCGCACTTGTGTTAGTGTTGAAAAACCACTTTTTGCACTTGTGTTAGTGTTGAAAGACCACTTTTCGCACTTGTGTTGGTGCAGGAAACCACTTTTGCACTTGTATTAGTGTGGAAAAAACCACTTTTCGCACTTGTGTTAGTGTTGAAAAGCCACTTTTTGCACTTGTGTTAGTGTTGAAAAACCACTTTTCGCACTTGTGTTGGTGCAGGAAACCACTTTTGCACTTGTATTAGTGTGGAA